>NW_026081288.1:2086-3598 GCF_006386435.1 Epinephelus moara | reverse complement strand
TAAACCAGTTAGTAAGGTCAACTTTTGTACTCCCCTCCAGTGAGGAGAAAGGAGCAGAGGAAAAGCCTTGAATGTCTGCATTCTGTATACACGGACATAGGAAGTCAGACCCTTTTTTTCTGCATGAAGTTGAAGTGACTGTGCCAAATGCTATCAGTATCTACATGTTTACACTTGATGGGAGGTACAATATCACAGAGGGGATACATATGCCTGCAAAACCTTTTGAACACTTGTGGTTAACATATCTCAGTTAAAGCCTTTTTTAACCTCATGCAATGTGCACAGCTCTCTGAATGTGTGCTCTATTGACCCACTAACATTTTGCAGCTATTACCTCCTACAAGAAGTGCAGAGACCCAATTCTTCCATCTGATCACGCAAATCTTTTTCCTTGGTAAAGGTGAAAGCACCAGTGTATACATTAACCTACAGATGCAGTAGGGATGTGTGCCCTGTTGAAAATGTACTTGGTAGATTAAATACATGTACTGAGGAAGATAGACAGATAAAGCAATGTAGAGATATGTCAGTGGTATGTTCTGTACTTACTATGCACAATGTCACCAAAATCCCTAAGCAGAGTATGAGTATGTACACTCATCTGCCACTTTGTTGAGCACACCCTGCTAGTACAGGCTGGACCCCCTTTTGCCTCCAGAACTGCTGTCGTGGCATAGATAGGTGCTGGAAACATTCCTCACAGATTGTGGTCCATATAGACATGATAGCATCACACAGCTGCTGCAGATTTGTCACCACATACCAAAGGTACTCTATAGGACTGAGATCTGGTGACTGTGGAGGCCATTGGAGTACAGTGAACTCATTGTCATGTTCAAGAAACCAGTTTGAGATGATTCGAGCTTTGTGACATGGTGTGTTATCCTGCTGGAAGCAGCCATCAGCAGATGGGTACACTGTGGTCATAAAGGGATGGACACAGTCAGCAACAATACTCAGGTAGGCTGTGGTGTTTAAACCATGCTCAGTTGGTACTGAGGGGCCCAAAGTGTGCCAAGAAAATATCCCCCACACCATTACACCACCACCACCACCAGCCTGAACTGTTGATACAAGGCAGGATGGATCCATGCTTTCATGTTGTTTACACCAAATTCTGACCCTGACATATAAATGTGGCAACAGAAATCGAGGCTCATCAGACCAGGCAATGTTTCTATTGTCAATTTTTGGTGAGCCTGTGTGAATTGTGGCCTCAGTTTCCTGTTGTTAGTTGACAGGAGTGGCACCTGGTGTGGTCTTCTGCTGCTGTAGTCCATCTGGTTCAAGGTTCAACGTGTGGTTGGTTCAGAGATGGTCTTCTGCAGACCTTGGTTGTAACCAGTGGTTATTTTAGTTACTGTTGCCTTTCTATTGTCTTGAACCAGCCTGGTCATTCTTTTTCGGACCATCCTCTGTAAACCCTAGAGATGGTTTGTGTGAAAATCCCAGTAGATCAGCAGTTTCTGAAATACTCACACCAGCCTGTCTGGCACCAACAACCATGCC
>NW_026081288.1:0-796 GCF_006386435.1 Epinephelus moara | reverse complement strand
TGTGGGACATCCTGACTGTCCATCAGCCAAGAGGTATTTAATAGCATATAATTGTAAATAGATGGTTCCACATGGCTGGGTTTTGTGCTGGAATTGTGCATATTTTTTGTTGGAATGGCTGTCTCTCCGGGGGATTCTGTGAATGCATCAGTTATGGCCTGCGGGCATAATATGACCTAAAACAGGAGAAAGAATAAAAAGGTCTGCTCTCCCAATATGCTGTTCTCCAATTTATTTCCCTCTCACCTTAATAGCAGCAGGGGAATAGAGCACATAAATGTTTCAGGTCTCAGCTTTTGTATGGCATGCGTGGCACTAAGGGATTCTCAACATTTATACTCAAAGGTGTGTAAAATCAATCACATCATTACCTCCACAGAGACGAAAAAAGCAAAACAAAGTAGAGCTGCGGAGGCCGACCCAGTGCGTCAAGTCCTTGTAGTGCCATTTATTACTCAGCCCGGTCTTCAAAATCTCAATGATCTAAAGCATACATTTGCACCAGGGCCACGAATAGAGTGAGGAAACAAGTAAAGGAAATACACAAGGTCAAAATCCTCATTAAGGACAAAGGGGAACACTGAATATAAACAGTGCAGCCAATACATCATTTTTTTAGTGACTCCTCTTCCCCTTTCAATCCCAGTGCATTTAATTTGTTCAGTATTGTGATTATAAGTAAGTAATGCAGTATCTTTAATACATAGAACAGATTTTGAGCATACTAATCCACCTGTTTACAGAGTTCAGATTTACTCGTGTAATGAAGTCTACCAGAAGATGTACTCCTCCACAT
>NW_026081287.1:0-1039 GCF_006386435.1 Epinephelus moara | reverse complement strand
AAAATGTCATAGTATAGTATGTCATTGAAAAAATCATAAAAAAGTCATAGTATAGTATGTCATTCAAAAAAGTCATAAAAAATGTCATAGTATAGTATGTCATTCAAAAAAGTCATAAAAAAAGTCATAGTATAGTATGTCATTGAAAAAGTCATAAAAATGTCATAGTATAGTATGTAAATGAAAAAGTCATAAAAAAGTCTTAGTATAGTATGTCATTGAAAAAGTCATAAAAAAGTCTTAGTATAGTATGTCATTGAAAAAAGTCATAAAAATGTCATAGTATAGTATGTCATTGAAAAAGTCATAGAAATGTTATAGTGAAGTATGTCATTGAAAAAGTCATAAAAAATTCATAGTATAGTATGTCATTGAAAAAAGTCATATAAATGTCATAGTATAGTATGTCATTGAAAAAGTCATAAAAAAAGTCTTAGTATAGTATGTCATTGAAAAAAGTCATAAAAAAGTCTTAGTATAGTATGTCATTGAAAAAGTCATAAAAATGTTATAGTATGTCATTGAAAAAGTCATAAAAAAAAGTCATAGTATAGAATGTCATTGAAAAAGTCATAAAAATGTCATAGTGTAGTATGTCATTCAAAAAAGTCATAAAAAAATGTCATAGTATAGAATGTCATTGAAAAAAGTCATAAAAATGTCATAGTATAGTATGTCATTGAAAAAAGTCATAAAAAGGTCATAGTATAGAATGTCATTGAAAAAAGTCATAAAAAAGTCATAGTATAGTATGTCATTGAAAAAGTCATAAAAATGTCATAGTATAGAATGTCATTGAAAAAAGTCATAAAAATGTCATAGCATAGTATGTCATTGAAAAAAGTCATAAAAATGTCATAGTATAGTATGTCATTCAAAAAAGTCATAAAAAAGTCATAGTATAGTATGTCATTGAAAAAGTCATAAAAAAAAGTCATAGTATAGAATGTCATTGAAAAAGTCATAAAAATGTCATAGTGTAGTATGTCATTCAAAAAAGTCATAAAAAAATGTCATAGTATAGAATGTCATTGAAAAA
>NW_026081286.1:1897-4709 GCF_006386435.1 Epinephelus moara | reverse complement strand
AATAAATAATTAGCGTTATATATTTAAAAAAAAAAGTTGAAGCGTTTTTTTTTAAGATAACAGCTGAATCATTGTTTCAAGGTTTGTTGTATAATGTTAGTTTCAGCTAAACTCAACTTACCTCAAGTTTCGTGAGGGAGCTGGCAGGGCTTGCCAAAGTAGCGTAGCTTCTTAGCCTAGCTTGTTAGCCTTAGCTAACTTAGCAGCGCCGAGCGAGGTGGGCGTGTTTAAGCAACCAGGCTTCCTTCGGCCCGCCTCTTTGCCCATTTTTGATTGTCCGGGAGTTGGGCGGAGTCAGGCACTGCCAAGATGGCGACGTCCAGAGCGGAGTATTTTGAGCTTCAAATCCACTCTTCAGAAACGGGTGGATGACGTCACCATGACTACGTCCATTATTTTACAGTTTTACTCACAAGTGATATGACATATGTCACTACAAAATATTACCTGGGTGATGTGATTGGACAACACAAAGCCTCACTTGATGCATTAATAAAGGTACACTGTTTCAGTGTGGTGCCTTTAGATGGACAGTCTATGTGATTGAAATGTTGTTGTTTTTTACTGATGTGCATCATGGACACTTTTGCATGCAAAAGCGGTTGGGAGGTGTATTGCACATTGGTAGTGCACCTCCCAACCGCTATAGTAGAGCTGTGGCGCAGTAGAAAGCCGGTGCACTCATTCATTGCAGGACGAAGAAGGGATGAAGAAAATTTCAAGACATCCCGAGATAAAATGCATGTTTATTGAACAATAACGGATATACAAACACACGGCAACCCCCGTACACCTTCCTAACATCTGTGCCTATTAGGTGAGTACTTTACATGTTTGATTTGAAAGTTTATGGAGACATGAATCGGTCTAGACCAGGAACCCCCACACGAAAAACGGGGTTCGTTTTCAAGACATTCATGCAATGAACGTCTTGGTCCAAGGCTACCATTTTTCGAGCCTTGGCATTTTCCCCATCCTCTCCGCGCTTTTCCCATGAACCCCAAATGACATGGTTTAGTCCATTAGGTGCTACAAAGGGCTTCTTCTCATAATTATATGCCTTATAACAGCATACATGAATAATAATTTACTACGAAATACATACACGTAGATAAATATTATGTTTTTATTTATTTATCAGTCTTAAGTATTTAAATATGTTATGGGGAAATGCAAAGTTTACTACCCATCCTGTCTATCCCCCCGCCCTCCCAGAGAGATGGTATAATCCAATGTGCTGAGTGCTGAGGGTAGAGGACCGTTAAAAAAAAAAAGAAAAAAAAAAAAGAGGGACCTGGCGCTTCTCAAAGTCACGTCAGCTGCTACTGCTTTCTTGACAGTTAAGCAATTTAAGTCTGTAGCTAGATGTAAGCGAAATCAAACTATGGATAAACTGGACGAAGTTACAACTGCTACACTAAAAGGTATGTTGCTATGTTTTTACATTCTGCTGTCTTGTCTGTAACGTTAGCTAACTCAGCTTCGCACGTGTAAGGTTAGCTTACTCAGTTTGGCACATGAATGCGGTTGTCTTATATGGCGATTGTCGGTACTTGTGTTATGTTGGTGATATTATTTACTGTTTTTGGTGGGTTTTCATGAAGTAGAATGAGGCGTTTTAATAACGTTAACGTTACACATTTAAGGTACTTGACCTTCAGGGACGTTAGTTTTCCGCCATTGTTCGTTGTTCGTTTTTAAATTTCATAGGTCATTGTTAATGGGTCAAGTAGCAGCCTAAGGTGTGGGTGGCCACTTTTTGTAATTAAAAACTCGCTGTTAGGTAGTGTCTATTCAAAATATGTTAATGTTTTAGCCTTTAACTTTTTGACAACAGGTTTTAAGGTTTTAGAAAATACCAGTCACTATAGAAGATAGCGCCATCTACTGCCATTTTGCCGTCTCAACAATCAACTGTTGTGGCATTTAAGTTGGTGAAAGTGTGTATTAGTAGTATAGTAGTAGTGCTTGAATTAGTTTCTATAAAACGTTTAAAAAAAATTTTTAGCTAAAAAAACTAATTTATCTGATGAAATACTAAAATACATAAAACATAGCTTATGTTTGTCATAAATTGCTAGTAACCCGGGTTAAAATCAGTGGTTGAAATATATTTCATATAAGCTGCAGTCTTAAAACAGGGATTGGGGGAAAAAAAAGTTAAAGTAGTTCATGTAGTTATGGAAACTTGGGTTCTGAGACTTTGTGTATTCATTCATAAAATGTGTGAATTTAGTTGTTCTGTTTCATTTGTTTTACTGTGTTTAATATAAAAGAAGAAGCTGTGTGTGTTGTATTCATCGTTTCTCGTTACAATCCTCCCTGTTTTAGGGGCAAAACACTTTGTCAATGGATATAGATATATCTATATATATATCTATATCTATATCTATCTATCTATCTATCTATCTATCTATCTATATATATATATATATTTATACAACAGTTAGTTCCGGCCCTGCAATCTGATTTGTGGAGAGACAGTAAAACCGTGATGATATTGGAGTACAACACCACGGTTATTTCACTGTGTATGTATCACTCCGCCTCACAGCTGATTGCAATCAACAATCAAATCAAAACTGACGGTTAGTGTCAGTTAGGTCAGCAGTTGCATTGTATGCTAATTAATTCATCCACTGTCGAACAGCCAAAAATATGGATTTATTTCCTAAAATAAGTTTTGAATTGAACTATGAATGGTCATCAGAGGAAGATGAGGGAGAGGAGAAGCTGAATCCATCTGAGCACACATCCAGGTTTGTCAGTGTTTCATCAGCGGAGCTCAATGACTTGGAGAAAAGCAACATAC
>NW_026081286.1:0-885 GCF_006386435.1 Epinephelus moara | reverse complement strand
GAAGGAGAATGTCCGGCCATCTGTTCGTGACCTCAAGCTGAAGCGAACTTGGGTTCTACAGCAGGACAATGATCCAAAACACACCAGCAAGTCCACCTCTGAATGGCTGAAGAAAAACAAAATGAAGACTTTGGAGTGGCCTAGTCAAAGTCCTGACCTGAATCCTATTGAGATGCTGTGGCATGACCTTAAAAAGGCGGTTCATTCTCGAAAACCCTCCAATGTAGCTGAATTACAACAATTCTGTAAAGATGAGTGGGCCAAAATTCCTCCACAGCGTTGTAAAAGACTCATTGCAAGTTATCGCAAACGCTTGATTGCAGTAGTTGCTGCTAAGGGTGGCCCAACCAGTTATTAGGTTTAGGGGGCAAACACTTTTTCACACCACTGTATATATGCATGTAACAAGAAAGAGTGAAATGTCAGAATTCTAAGCTAATTGTACAGAAAGTGTCACAATTTAGAAATTAGTCTGTAACGTATCCTAATTTGTTTGGTACATAGGGTTGAATTAATCAAGTGATTTTAAACTTCTCTGTTGCAGGGTCTAATATTGGAGAGGACTTGCTGCCTACACCTTCCCGAGATGACATCAAAAGGCCCGTTTCCACCGAAGAAGTTCCTGGTACTACTTGGGGGGCAGGAACTACTACAGGAACGTCCTCTCGCTCGGCCCTCTCAACCGCCGTGTCTCCACTGAGAGAGCAGAGTAGGAGGAACATTCCTGTAAAGTTACCGGGCTCTGGATGTGACATAATCGTTGCGCGACCATTTTGACCGGGGCGATGTGGGGGCGTAGGGACGCCGTTAGCTGTTAGCCATTAGTGGTGTCTGTAATACTCAGTAACTTTATAAACGGTCCGTGAATTTTTTTTTTTTTTCCAG
>NW_026081285.1:0-1006 GCF_006386435.1 Epinephelus moara | reverse complement strand
TGTGCACAACATACTGATACAGTCAATTGAAAATGAATTCATAACTTTTTTTACAGGCCCACTTGAATGCTCACTCTTTGTGTAACTTCTTGTGCTGCCTTCTTGGCCAGGATCCTCTTGAAAAAGAGATTATTATCTCAATGAGATTTCCCTGGGTAAATAAAGGAAATATTATTATAAATATAATAGTGCCTTGATAATATGTGGTTATCATAAAATCCCACGGCACTTATTTGATCTTCATCATAGCGGCTCTTTCAAAATGAGAGACAGGAATAAATAGGAACCTAACATCCGACTAAAGGTCAGCTCAAAACACCAGTGCTGTGTCGCCTGCAGCCAGTCAGTCAAATCCAAACTCTTGCCATATAGGCACAGTTTTTGAAAGAGCCGCTGCCTTTTGAAAGGCACTATTCAAGTGGGCCTGTAAAAAAAGTTATGAATTAATTTTCAGTTGACTGTATCAGTATGTTGTGCACACCTATTTCCTAAAAAAAGAGGCAAACTCTACCTAAAAAATGTAATTTAATTTATTTTAATTCAAAAAACCTTCACAGGGAACCTATTTGTCATGTTTGCATGTAGGAATTGTGTGACGCATCAAAAACCCTGATTGGCAGCCAGTGTGATGACATTTAAAAGGAGAAAGCCGTGAATATGACGATAGATCGCTTTGCATTACAAATGTAGGAAGAAAGCAGGTAGCCTTCTCACCCATCTTCGTCATCTTCATCATGAATGTCTCCAGTCTGATCTCCAGTACACAGCTGATATTTACAGGGGTTGTTTACACGATGTAACAGAAGTGCATATTTATTGGATTCAGTGTAGACAGAGAGCTCCAATGTTTCACGATACAACGTGATAGTCAGACATTTTTAATTTCTCCTCGCTATTTGGGATCAGTAGGACCTGGTAAGTATAAAACAACTAAACATTGTCGATGATAATTAAGTCCCAATGTCCTCAAATGAGTACTTCCTAATTAACAACATCTTAGCTTGTT
>NW_026081284.1:0-1058 GCF_006386435.1 Epinephelus moara | reverse complement strand
GGACATTCCACTGGAGTTCATCCAGGGGAGGATTGGACACACCAGGGGGTACTTCCCCCCGCTGCCTGGCCAGGGCGAACATCGCATGTGATGTGTGGATGACATTTTAAACGCCTCATATAGCCAGAACCTTGAAGTTGAAGAAAACAATATGATGTGAATGAACATCTATTGTTTACAATACTGCAGCACTCTCATCAGTTTCGTGTCCTGCTGAGGTCATGGAGTAAAACTTTTGAAATCTGAGTTGACTTGAGTTTCTGTGTTCAGTCCTTCTGGTGTCATTTGTATTGACTGCAGTAGAGCAGTGTCCCAAAGTACATAGATGTAGTTTTGTTTAAGCACAGCAGTCTGGTTTATTATAGTAATGTGTTTTTAGATGTGTTTCAAACTGAATTCATGAGTGTGTAACAGGTAAAATATGTAGTGTGTGTTTTCTGATGGACTTAGCATTTGAAATACTGTTTAATTTAGATGACAAATGTGTGTTTGACTTGTTATGTAAGAGGTTTGTGCCTATTAGCTTACGATTTTGTCTTTATCATTTTGAGAGTGTGGTGCTTAAAGCATGGAAATTCTTAGCAGTACATTTTTACCATGTTGATTGATAATGTTTTAATGTTTTATCTGCTTTATATTGTCCCCTGCTATACCATTCATCTGCTGGTATTTCTTGTCTATTTGCACAATTGTTTTGGGATGTATGGTGGGAAGTGTCTTGTGACTTTGTTTGTAATGTAACTTAATGTTGGAGGAGCCAAAGACAATTTTCCATTAAGGTGGACAATAAAGTTAATCTAATCTAATCTAATCTAATCTAATCTAATCTAATAATGAGTTGCTGGGGACAGCAGAATGTATCAGACTGAACTTTGATTCATTATCTGTGTCTTTGTCTTGAAATGCACGCTTGCATATCTGCAAGTGTTGGTGTGAATGCATACACATGGATACTCATACACATGTGAACAGTGTGAGGCAGAGTGGTGGGAGCCGCAGGGCAGAGGGGCCAGGAATGTGTCCGTTGTAATCCCAGTGAGGGACAGAAGATGTTTTAG
>NW_026081283.1:0-1011 GCF_006386435.1 Epinephelus moara | reverse complement strand
TTGCGAAGCACACACACACACACGCCTGCCTGCATGTGTAAACTATGGAGACAGACAGTTTGCCAAAGTACCCGGATAGCACACATCTGGCCGACGTCGGCCTGAGGACTACACATCGGCCCTGAATTTATAACGTCTGACAAGCGTCGGCCGCATGGGCAGGTATCTTTAAATTTAATACTCTTTTGTCCCAGCTCATCAAACGTCTCTGTTACGTCGGCTTTAGGTCGGCCCAGTGCCGTAGAATGTCTGCCCACATACGGAAGTCGTCACTGAAGGCGGAATTTCATCTCCGCGGTGTTTGTTTGGAACTGAGCTCGCAGGACACAGCATCTCATTGCAGTTGGTTTCAGGTAAGCTCTACTGGAATAAATTGGCAGGAAATAGCTTTGTTGTTTCTTCTGTGACCGTTAAAACGTTAAAAGAGGTTCCTGGTGAGTAGCGAAGCACGACTGGGTGTATATAGCTTAGCACAGCTCCCCACCAGCTAACGTTATCTTTCGTTAGCTGTTAGCTAGTTTAGCGGTTTAGCTCATGTTATGCTAACAGGCTACAACTGTGGTGTTTTCATTTTATATTCCCTAGTTGACGTTATCTGCTCATCTGGTTATCGTGAGCACAAGTGTCTGGGAGAGGAGCGGAGAGGAGCACAGAGGTCAGGCGGGGCGGGCCAACACTGTGTATCCCAGAACGGGTGCTGAAGTGTCGGTGAGACCAGCAGAGAGGAGCGCGGAGGTGAAATAGTGAAGTTTAAGGATGCCTTCAGTATGTTGGTAATGTGATTTTATGGGCAATTTATCAGTCGAGGTCTCCTCCTCTGCAAAGCAAACTGACCCGGTGGCTACAGGTAATAGCGCAGTCATACATCACCCGTCGGCCCGATGTGTCAAGTTTACATCGACGTCGATGTCGGCCAGATGTATCAAGTTTACATCGTTAAGACGTAGCAGGGAGAGCGTTTGCTCATTGCCAAGACATACCAACATACTGAAGGCATCCTTAAACTTCACT
>NW_026081282.1:0-1000 GCF_006386435.1 Epinephelus moara | reverse complement strand
TTCATTCATTATTCTCACACAGCATTATAACTTTTTTATTATATTTTATACCTGTCTTAGTCTTTATTTTAATTTTAATTTTTATTCTCTAGCTCTTTAAGGCATTATATTGTGTTTCTTTTGCAGTTTGTCTTAATGCTTTTTGATATAAAGCACCCTCAGTTGCCTTGTTGCTGATACACTTTGTCCGGAGCTGTATCAAAATTGGGTTTCATATTTTTTGGGCATTTTGCCTTTAATGGACAGGACATCTAAGCATGAAGGGGGGAGAGAGAGGGGGATGACATGCAGCAAACCTTCAAGTTTCACAGTTTGGAAATATTTGCTACCTCAAGCTCCTCCACACTGGTCATGTTGCTACTGAGCATGTGGTCCCTCAGTATGGAGATAGGATCATGATCTCTGCGGACTTCATCAACCTCCTCCTGTGAGCGATAGCTGAGGTGGGAGATATTGGAGCAGGAAAATTACTTTATTACAGATATAACTAATATGTTACGCTAAACTTGAATTAATAACTATGAGTATCGTCTTAGTCACCATTGATACAGTGGCATGCAAAAGATTGAGCACCCCTTGTCAAAATTGTATTTACTGTGAGTAGTTAGGTAAGTAGAAGATGAATGGATTTCCAGAAGACATGAAGTTAAAGATGACACATTCCTTTAATATTTTAAGTAAGATCACTTTTTTAATTTAAAGCTATAGTACGTAACTTCTACAGGTCCGTAAATGTCCGTTTCACCCAAGCCACTACTAGAGGAGATGACACAATGCTGATTAAGCCGATCGGCTCCTCTAACATCTCGCGGTATTTTTCAATATATATCATTTTTAGTACGCGTGTCGACCGGCGACATTCCCGCGCTGGCGCACAGGAAATGCTTCCTCACAACAAGAAGGGAGGGGGAGGAAGAGCGGAGAGTGTCATAGCAAGAGGTAGAGCACAGGTAGAAAGAGAAAGCAACATGGAGGAGAAGCGGCCGAGAAACGGTTCAGA
>NW_026081281.1:0-1143 GCF_006386435.1 Epinephelus moara | reverse complement strand
TTTGGACTCCTGACGCAGAGAAATCTTTTGTTGACTTGAAACTTTCCTTGAAAACACCCCCTACTCTTGGACTGCCTGACTGTACATGACCATTTACCCAGACTGTTGACGAAAAGGGTGGGTACATGACTTCTGTACTGTTACAAGAACACAGGGGAAAACAACGACCTGTAGCTTATTTTTCATCTAAACTTGATAGTGTTGCTGCAGGTCTGCCTCACTGTCTCAGAGTTGTGGCTGCTGCTGAGAGAGCAGCGATGGCATCATGTGGCATTGTGGGCTATGCTGATTTGACCTTGCTTGTCCCACATGCAGTATCTCTTATCCTGCTCGAGCAGAAAACTTCACATCTTTCTGCTGCAAGGTGGTTGCGTTACAATGCTGTTCTGTTGGAATTGCCTAACATTAAGATAAAGAGATGTACTGTTATTAATTCTGCTACTCTTCTCCCAACGGCTGTTGATGGAGAACCGCATGACTGTGTAGCTGTGATAACTTCTGTTTGCTCTCCCAGACCTGATTTGAGAGACACACCGATTAACAATGCTTATTTTGAATTCTTTGTTGATGGATCAGCTTCGAGAGACCCCAACACTGGTAAAAATGTTGCAGGATTTGCAGTCATAACACTGCACCCTCACATTCACCTCAAGCGGCTGAATTAGTGGCTCTGACAGAGGCATGTAAACTGGCAGAGGGCAAATCTATAAACATTTACACAGACAGCAGATATGCTTGGGGTGTTGTTCATGATTTGGGACAAATTTGGAAAAACAGGGATTTCTTAACTTCAACGGGGAAATCTATTGCTCATCATGTGTTGGTGTCAGCTCTTTTGGATGCTGTGTTGTTGCCTAAACAAATTGCTGTGTGTAAATGTGATGCTCACACTAACAACACTGACCCCATCTATCTGGGTAATGCCAGAGCTGATGCAGCTGCAAAAGCAGCCTCAAAGCTGCCATTGTCTTCAGCCTTGCATGCCACCACACTAACCCCTGCTTCTACCCCTACAGTCGTGGCTACGGCTGAGATAACAGACCTACAGTTAAGGGCCTCTCCGACAGAGAAGGCCGTTTGGAAGAAAGCAGGATGTACTGTGATTGACAAAGTGTGGACAGGACCTGATGGCCTGCCTTGTCT
>NW_026081280.1:0-1517 GCF_006386435.1 Epinephelus moara | reverse complement strand
TATATATCTGTATGACTGCATGCCTTTAGAGCTGCAAATGCAAATATGAATATTTCTGTATTGGGCTCTTATTTTCTGAGATGTCTGTGGTTGGGGGGACCGGGGTTGGTTGTCACAGTTTTTACTCTTGTGTGAATTGCTCATCATTAAAACATCTTTCAACAGTCATTCCTACATTAAATAAAAGCTTCAGGTCTCGGGTTGAAATGGGTATCCTGTTCATTTTTACAACTTATTGTAACAAGAAATAATGAACCATCAAAGACACCCTGAGACCCCATGATGGGGTTGGTTGTCCCTACTGTTAAAAATGGGGTCTCAGAAAAAAAATGTGTAACTTTTTTATTTTTTAAGATAGAAACACCAAATAAGTTTTGAAATGAATACCACCTCTATAATAGTACTCATCAGTGCCCCTTGTATTTAAACCATGAATTTGAACCATGTGATTGTTTGTTTGAATCATCCTCTGCAACTTGTGTTAAAATGTCAAACAGCTGAGGTTAAAGTAACTGTTTAGATACAATGTCGTTTTCTAATAGAGAATTCATACTTCTGCCTTGAATCAATGCTGTAGCTGCGGCATAGGCTCCACGTTGACATAGAGCCTGCGCCAACACGTCGTGGCGACACAGACCTCCTGTCTGTCTCTGTAAGCTGAAACCATTTCCCTCAGTGGAAACAAAGCTTTGATTTACTTTAATTTCACAGATAAGAAACAATAAATTGTGAAGACAATAAAGCCTCCACAAAAATAGCATTTTAAGTCTTGTGTGTGATTTATCCTGGCTTCATATGAGCAGAGGAAATCTCTGCTAGCTGCTAGGCTAATTTATACAATGTAAAATGCCATAGGCTTGTGCTAATAATGTTAGCATGTTGTATTTGTTTGGAAAACGTGTTTAGTATTAAAGGTTCATTCTCACTGCTGTGATGCGGAAATGCGGGACGGATTTGTGGAATATTCACACAGCGCTTTTCCACATTTAAACTATACACACAGACGCGGTACGGACACGGTGCGGAATTTTGCGTTGTTGTGTTCCAAGTCCGTGCAGTGTGAACGGGTGTGGACGAGAGTAGCAGCAGCAGCAGCAGCGAGCTAGCAAGCTAACGTTTAACAAGCGTCAACATCAACTTTCTTTAGCACTTACCACTCTCACTGCAGCCACTAATGGACTGCCAGACGTTGTCCTTTAATTCATTGTTCATAAAATCATCCCGTCTTTTATCAAAAAGGACGGGGTGCTGTGAAACGAGGTTTAGCAACCTTTCTCCCATACTGTCCTGCCTGACTGGATTTTGGACTCTCCCGGGTCTACACGACGTCACTATAAATAAACAATTTAATTGGCCCAGCTGTGTAAACTTTTTTCACTGCACAAAAGTTCCGCCCCAGTGTGCAAACTTCCACAAGAAATCAGCTTATAATTTTCTGCAAGAATAATACGCGCGGATATTCGCCCTCAATGAGAATGGACTTCAAGACAGTTGTTTTGTCAGTGAACCTTGTGAGT
>NW_026081279.1:0-1253 GCF_006386435.1 Epinephelus moara | reverse complement strand
CACACTATGAAATTCTTATTATTCATAAAATGTTTAGGGCTGTAGTCAACCAAAGAAATTCTTGGTCAACTGAAGTCGTACCTAATCTTCAACTAACTGATTTGTCATGGAAAAAAAAAAAAAAAAAATCTGCACCTTATTTTTACTTATGCGGTGGTGTGTCTGTCACTGTGCAGTTACACCTCCAAAATGCTAGTCGGCGGTGTAGGACTTTATTAAGTGCTGTAAAGTTTAGTTGATTCAAAACACACATTAAACATGGCTTCAAACACAAATCAGCTTCACTATAACTGGCAGCATTGGCAGACAAACACTTGTCTTTATCTGGACACATTTCCCTCATCAATACAACATGCTAACGTTATTAGCACAAGCCTATGGCATTTTACATTGTATACATTAGCCTAGCGACGAGTGGAGTTTTCCTCTGTTCATATAAAGCCAGGATAAATCCCGAAGTATAAATCACACACAACTTAAAATGCTATTTATTTATTTATTCATACTTTATTAATCCGAGGGGAGGGCAAATTAAATTTTTCACTCTGTTTGTCAATTACACACAGGTCCAAACACACATGCACAAACAGGACCTATACATGCACAAAGTGGAGAGATCTCAGAGTGAGGGGGCTGCCCATGACAGGTGCCCCGAGCGGTTGGGGGGTTCGGTGCCTTGCTCAGGTGCACCTCTCCAGCGACCAGCCCACGCTCCATATTTTGGTCCGGACGGGGACTTGAACAGGCGACCCTCCGGTTCCCAATCCAAGTCCCTATGGACTGAACTACTGCCGCCCCAAATTATTATTTTTATTTTTATTTTATTATTAATATTTTAGTGGAGGCTTTACTGTCTTAACAATTTATCATTTCTTATCTGTGAAATACAAGTAAATACAAGTTTCGTTTCCACTGAGGGAAATGGTGTCAGTATACAGAAAGTGACAGGAGGTCTGTGTCACCACGACGCTGAGCGTTAGAGTGGGCGAGTTCAACGTTATGTAAACAAAGGGGTGTTTTGAAAAAAGCCCCATTTTCACAGGCAAGTTAGCCTGTCCCCCCGCCGCAGGAAATAATGGATTAATCTTTCGAAAGCTGTTGATGTAGCACTTTTCTCCTCATGAAAGTAACACGGCGATTATTGGACTAATGAGAATTTGGTCGGACGAGAGCATAGCGACCAAATAATCGACCAGTCAACCAGGAGACTACAGCCCTAAAAATGTTCAAATGATGTGTCTGTTGTATTTTGT
>NW_026081278.1:0-1080 GCF_006386435.1 Epinephelus moara | reverse complement strand
TGCAAATGTACTCTGTATTTGGGGGGATGAAAATGTAACTCTTTAGACTGATTGATATCTAAATACAGCATTAATATGTTAAAAATTAAAATAATACTCACTGGATTCAACAGTCAACTGTATTCCTTCACCAAAAAATATTTTTGTGCCTCCTGTTCCAGTCACACAGTGTTTCTGCTCTCAACAATAACTACATACGTCACTCTGATAAATATAATCACATCATCTGCAAACAGCTGTATTTTATTTAGATTAAATTTGCTGTTAGCTTATTCTGGGCTGTAGATTTTTTATAAAGATAAAACATTTCCTTTAATGTCTCAAATGTTAGATTATCACCTAAAAGATCCTTGAAATAGAAATATGTGAGTTAAAATGTATCATTGCTATGAGGTAAAAACTTTAAATGTGGGTGATTTTTCTTTTTGTTAACCTCTTAAACTGATTAAAAAACATTAAAAAAAAAAAAACTTCCCCAACTGTTGCTGAGTCGGTATTTTATTCAAGATACCTGAACACTTGACTGTCTTTTAAGTCAATCCTAATTCCTGAAAGTTCAGTGTATGGTGGGTGAAGGTCATTTTTAGTGCCAGTAAAAATATTCAAATAACTCTTAGTAACTTGGTGCTGAAATATAAAATCATCACCACATTAGGACACTGTAATTACTGTCATTTACATTTTCAGGCAGTAAGTTATATTAAGTTACGTGATGAAAACAGCAGATTTGGTTAAGGATGTACAGATCAGAACCATTAAAAAATAATGATCTTAATACTCACTGCTCTGTACAGTTAGTTTGGTTCCTTCTCCAAAAAATAATTTGTAGTTTCCAGATGAAGTCACACAGTGGATGTGATCTGAACAATAACCACATTGACTATTCCCCCGTGCAGATACAGGGGTTGCAGATGACAAATTTAATATGAATATTTAAAAAAAAATACAGACTGATGTTAGTTGCCTATATATATTTAAAAATGACTTTCATGCTCACAAAAAACGATGTTCTTTAAATTTTAGAGTATCTATAGATAGAGCAAACTTACATGGTTTGTTAGATTTTGTTTGTTTGTGACC
>NW_026081277.1:0-1305 GCF_006386435.1 Epinephelus moara | reverse complement strand
GAGGTCATACTATACTATGACTTTTTTATGATATGTTTGACGACATTGTATACTATGACTTTTTTATGATATTTTTGATGACATACTACACTATGACTTTTTTATGATATTTTTGACGACATACTGCACTATGACTTTTTTATGATATTTTTGACGACATACTACACTATGACTTTTTTATGATATTTTTGATGACATACTATATTATGACGTTTTTATGATATTTTTGAGGTCATACTATACTATGACTTTTTTATGATATGTTTGACGACATTGTATACTATGACTTTTTTATGATATTTTTGATGACATACTACACTATGACTTTTTTATGATATTTTTGACGACATACTACACTATGACTTTTTTATGATATTTTTGATAACATAGTATACTATGACTTTTTTATGACATTTTTGATGACATACTACACTATGACTTTTTTATGATATTTTTGACGACATACTGCACTATGACTTTTTTATGATATTTTTGACGACATACTACACTATGACTTTTTTATGATATTTTTGACGACATACTACACTGACTTTTTTATGACATTTTTGATGACATACTATACTATGATATTATGACATTTTTGAGGACACACTGTACTATGACGTTTTTATGATATTTTTGAGTACACACTAGACTCTGAGTTTTTTATGATATTTTTCACGACATACTACACTATGAATTTTTTATGATATTTTTGATGACATACTACACTATGACTTTTTTTATGATAGTTTTGACTACATACTACACTTTGACTTTTTTAATGATATTTTTGACGACATACTATACTATGACTTTTTTATGATATTTTTGACGACATACTATACTATTACTTTTTTATGACATTTTTGACAACGGACTATACTATGACTTTTTTTATGATATTGTTGATGACATACTATACTATGACTTTTTTATTATATTTTTGATGACATACTACACTATGACTTTTTTATGATAGTTTTGACTACATACTACACTTTGACTTTTTTAATGATATTTTTGACGACATACTATGACTTTTTTAAGATATTTTTGATGACATACTATGAATTTTTTATGATATTTTTGACGACATACTACACTATGATTTTTTTTATGATATTTTTGATGACATACTATACTATGACTTTTTTATGATATTTTTGATGACATACTACGCTATGACTTTTTTATGATAGTTTTGACTACATACTACACTTTGACTTTTTTAATGATATTTTTGACGACATACTATACTATGAGTGTTTTGATATTTTTGACGACATACTATGACTTTTTTAT
>NW_026081276.1:0-2979 GCF_006386435.1 Epinephelus moara | reverse complement strand
AACCATGCCAAATATTACACACTGGCCCTTTAAAGCAAACAAAAACTTCACCTTTTTCAGTGATAAGCCATGATTTTGTTTGGTTTGGTTTTTTACAACCAACCATAGACTGTATAAAATACTATTTTTTCATTCAGTCATTTTTGATAAACTTTCGCTTTTTTAGGATGTAAAGGGACAGTGGTACAAAAAAATCAAATGTTAGTTACATTATTCAGTCTGTTATGAGGCAACTTGTTTACTGCTTTGCATAAAAGTACCACATAAATGTAGTAGTATTTACCATTTATCTGTTACAAAACAACCCACTATGTTCTAGCACTCAAGCCGCTTTGTTACTGTTGACTGAGAAAATTCACCAAGCCTGAAAATAATTGTATGCCATGGTTACCATCATCAGTCAGAAGGTCTACTGTCTCTTGAATTCTGTTAATACGTGTTTGATTTACATTGAAGTTATTTTCCGGAACAACAATATTGTTTTCAGTCTCTAACTGTAGAGGGATGTCTTCATTGATTTCCAAGGTTTCATTTCCTGCAAAGATGTCCTGAATTGCACCAGCTCCGGCACTGTTAAGAACTCCTCTCTGCCACAGTTGGAGAGGTGTTTGTCCTCCTTGTGTAGATAATCCATGATGGTTCCACTGATTTTGGAATTCTGCAGCTGCCCTTTGAACTCTTGGCAAGTAGATGTAGTGTAGACAAAACAGATGGAGTTCATCTGTAGAGTCCAGTATGCCTTCATTTTCCATGAAGGTGAAGAGGTTACTGAAGTGGAATGAGACAACTCTATTTAGCTCTGCCCACAGCCGTTTAATCCTCTGACTGTGGACACTGCGTCCAGTAATGACACTGCATCTGTTTAACCCCCTTCTCTCCAGCATATACCGGGCAACCCCTGTGTTCTCCATGCCATGGTCACAGCGTACTCTTAAGGGAAGGCCAAAACTCTGTACACCAGTACAAAACAGTTCCAGTACACTTGATGCCCTGTTGTTATTGAGGCACTGCAAATATATGATGGTTCGACTAAAGCCATCAACGCATCCATGAAAGACCATTCTCCACCTCACCAGTTTATGGTTTCCATCTATATGCCTGTGGGGAGAAAATCTGAGATCAGTTACTTCTGTATTTAGCCCTGTGTTAGACTGGCAACCTTTCTAGGGTGTAGGGTAGGGTCTAGGGTGTTGTGTGGATTTCTGATGTCTAATGCTCCACTCAGATGTCTGTACAGTTCGTTGACTTTTTTTATTTTTTCACTCATAGGTCATGACAGTGCATTATTCTAAGATACATTATTATTTATCGGAAATCTTTGTATTTTAAAATTGTGCCCCTGATGTGTCTTTAAATGTTGTAAACTTAATCCCTCTGCTGTCCATATCTGAGAGTATTTTTTACAACACTTTGTTCATTTGAATTCTAAATACTCTTTAATTGTTTAAATGAAACAATTGTTTGAAATGGTTTCAATAAAGGTTGACAATTAACCGATCGAGTAATTTGAAATTTGGGTCTCCATAGAATGAATTTCAATAATTTAAGTTATTTCCTGACCTGTACATAAGCACCACCCTTTGTCAAAACTTCTTTTTTCACTCTGCTTTGGCTCTCATGATGGCAAGGTCATGGGAATTTGTTCTATCTATGGTTCCACTCAATAGATATGCTTTATGTAAAATCTTATGGTGTGTTGTAGGCTTTGCAGCCTATTGGCTGTGAGCTTACAACTTTTTTAGTGTGCAATCAAAACGCATTGATTAGGCAAACCTAATAAGAAAACAGGCAAATTCACCTAAAACATGATAACAGTGGTTCCAACTATTTCCAGGTCATTAATATTAATATTAAGGTTTTTTGTGGTGTTGACTTTTATACTGTACGTAAGTACTTTTACTCAAGTACTCTACTTAAGTACTATTTTGAAGTAGTTGTACTTCATTAAGTGTTTCCATTTTATGCTACTTTATACTTACACTCCACTACATTTTGGAGACAACTGCACTTTTTACTCAACTACATTATTCTGACAGTTTTAGATACTTTTCAGATTCATATTAATAAAAACTACATGTTTAAGTACAATTTGATGCTAATACTATTGCACTTTTGTATGCAGGATTTTACTTGTAATAGAGTATTTCTACTCCATGCTATAAGTATGTTTACATCTGAGTACTTCTTTCACCACAGATGTAAGGCTATACTACAATATTACCAGTGTGTGTATTTAAGGAACCGAAGTTGATTTAATGTCACAAAATACTCACCGTAATTGATTGGGAGTTTGAACATTGTAAATTCTTTGCTGAATTGCACACCAGCGACGGAAGGCCCCTCCAATTGGGTCAAGGTGTTGCAAGCAACGTCTCACACGCCAGCGCTGTATTCTGATGTTGCGTGATCGAAGGCTTCCTAGCACATACTTTTCTCCTGCATTTGGGGTAGTTTGAAGGATCCCACTAACAATGTCAGTTAAGGCCTCATCAGACATTGCTGTGTAAGTCAGTGGTCCAATTTGAAGTTGCTGGCTGTGCCTGTACAATGTCCTCCTGCTGATTCCAAAGCATACAGCTATTCTTTGCCAACTCATTCCAAGAGACAAACAGTAGGTAATTTGTTGATGTAGTATATTGTACAGAGGACGACCAGGATGACCAGTTCTGATTGTTGGCGATCCTCTTGAAATAAACATATCCCTTTGTCTCATTTCCACTGATCTTGAATTTTCATAAGAATTTATAATGGCACAAAAACATGTATACAGTGCCTCCAGTACACCTAAGCTTCCTTGACTGTCACCCCCTTGTAGCTGCTGGCTATTTGACAGAAAGAAAGAAACTGTCCGTGCATATCCATTAAGCTCACAGAATAATCTTTCCAAAATCATGCTGTCGTGTCCCACGCTGTCAGTTTCCCGTACAATGTCCTGAACATACCTTATTGTATTAGTGAAAAAAATAGTAATGTTCTCCT
>NW_026081275.1:0-1598 GCF_006386435.1 Epinephelus moara | reverse complement strand
GCTTTTAATGTCTCTGTAAAACACTTTGAATTACCTTGTGTTGAATTGTCCTATACAAATAAACTTGCCTTGCCTTGCCTTGCCTTGCCTTACACTGCGTGGTCAAGCTATCCGTGGTCCCCTACATTTCGAGTGCACTCGTATTGTAAACGTTATGGTAACTGTATTGAAACAGATCGGAAAGAGCAGATTGCCTCAATAAGTAATGGGTTTTTTTTCGTTTTTCGGACTTTCCAATGACAGGTGTTACCGTATTCAAGTATTACCTAAGAGGCAGAGGCTATGAAATCTAAACTGTATAAGAGGTGAACACAATACATATAATACAGTGAATAAAACTGCATCAGACTTTGCAAAGTTAGCGCTAGGATACACATACAACTACGTCGGTTTTTCAAAATAAGATGTCAACAGACACTTGCTCACAATGCACAACAGGCACAACAGATAATTACTTCCACGCACTCTGGGCTTTTCAACCGGTTCACTCGTTTTGGAACTCTGTCACACAAAACCTCTCCACCATATTGGACTGCAGAATCCCTTCATACCCACAGCTCTGCCTACTAGGAGACACCTCAGTAATCACCATACTAAACAAATACAAGAACAGCTTGCTCATTTCTCTAACTGTCGCCAAAAAAACAATTACCTTAAACTGGAAATCAAAAAACTCAATAAACATCAACCACTGCACCAATGTTCTCTCAGAATACATCTCTATGGAAAAAAATCACTGCTCGCAATAACAACTAAATAACAGTTTTCACAGAAAGATGGTCCCCATTCCTGTCCTCGATGGGCCTGGGCTAGTGCCGCACACATTCCTAACACCCCAAAACACATCACAATTTCACACACACACACACACACACACACACACACACTTATATTTATTAATTTCTTTATCTAATTCTTGGTTACTTATTTCCTTAAATTAAGACATTATTGTTGTTCTTTCCTTTTTTTTTCTTTTTTTTCTCTTTTATTAATCTCTCACACATTATTATTAGTACTATTATTATTATTACTGTTATTATTATTGTGTTGATTGTGATTATTATTATTATTTTTTTTATTATTGCAACTATGATTATGATTGTTATGACTATGATCATGATTATGATTTTTATAATTATAATTATTGTTGTTGTTATTATTATTGTTATTATTATCATATGACCATCACAACTATTGCTTCTTATTTTATTTTATCTTTCTTAACGATAATCACGATAATGACACTACTATAATATCATAAAGGCGGAGGAGTGGGGCCGGACTGGAATGGCTGAGGGTGGAGGTGAGCGGGGGCTCCGTGCCTGGTTCTCTGGAGGCGTGGCGGGACCTCCGGTAGGGGCAGATGGGGTGCTCCCTCTCTCTCTCAAAAAATAAAATAAAAATAGAAATAAAAAATAAATAAATAATTAAATATTTTTAATTCCTTCGCTGCCGGTTTTGCCTGTCTCCTGTTGGGGCTCCCAGCCGTGCTCTCGGGGCCTGGTGTGGGGGCCTCTTGCTCGCCTCCCTGATGCCCCGGTCTGGCCTCACCCATCAATGCAATATATTCAATTCAATTCAATTTTATTTATAAAGCC
>NW_026081274.1:0-1543 GCF_006386435.1 Epinephelus moara | reverse complement strand
CTCAGCTTACCTGTAGGAAACTTAGAAACATGACTGGCTGCTAGTTCAAGCGTGACCTTCATCTCTGCAGCTAAAGTTGCTAGCCTAATTATTACTGACTGAGTGAAGTGAGTACATCTCTTCTGATTAACTGTAACGTTACTGTCATTATCATAAACAATAAAATTTAGAACAAATGTATAAAGTAGACCCAAACTATCAATCTATAGGATTGAGCCACTAGAAAAATAATGCTCATCTAAATGACTCTCTCTTGATTTTTGTACATTATTTGTAATTGGTAAATAGGCTAAATTATGTAAAATAGCATTATGTCATGTCATTTAATTATCTTTTGATAAAATTACGATCTCTGTCTCAAAATATAGAAAACTGTTAAAGCAGGACTGCGGCTGTTTTTAACCCATAGCCCTGTTGATCGAGGTCACCGAGTGCTGTCAGTAGGAAAACTAACGAGAACATTTGGTACAACATTGACTGAATATCAGAAAGGCAGCTAAAGTGAACCTATGAGGGCAGCCAATCTTAAGTTTCACTCTCAGTTTAACTGCCCCCATAGGTTCACTTTAAAACATAAACTTGTCATCCATGACTGTGTCATGTTTGAGTAGACTTTTGCCATTCATGTGAGGTTTGAGTTCATGACATTGCAACATGAGCTTACTTAATATGGAGTTTCTTTCCCTAAGTCCAAGATGGAGTATTCCACTGTACAGGTCCATGGCTCACAGCTATGTGGATATGTGTTCAATGTTGGAGAGATTGTCTACAGATGCAGGTCAGAAGCTCACACTTCATGCTCATGTCCATGCATACTCTCATAACACACAATTAAACACCGGTGATTTCTATGACATCATTAAGATGTGTGGTTGTTGCTCTGCAGGGACTGTGCCAGAGGCTCACAATATTTGCTGTGTCATGACTGCCTCCAGAGTGGCATACACAAACATCACCAGTATAAGGTAAAGTCTTCTTGTTACCCTTATTTAGGGTTCAAAAACGCATTTTATAAGAAGACTTGTTGAACTGCAATTTTGCCTTTAAGTTATAAGTATCATGTAATGTCTACCACAGATAGGTTTTGCTCGCGGACCTGGTTGGTTCTGTGACTGTGGAGTCGTGAAGGCTTGGAGAACTGGACAGTGGTGCACCAAACACGGCCCAGCAAAGTAAGAATCAAATACAGGATAACAATTAAAGCTAATTAGTTTGAAAACTACTGTCACCACATCAATCAATCTGGGGTCTGCCCTAAGGTTAACTTTAATCTGTTCCTCTGTAAACCCACAGCTCTGTAGTGCCGCGGCACCTGGAGTTGATAAAACTGGCCCAAGCTGTGATTGGTCCCTTGAAGAGTGGGCTTGAATCCTTCAACACCGTCACAGACTTACTCCTCAGCGTGAATGCAGACATCGTCCTTCCTGGATGCCAGACCTTTGATGAGATCAGGAGAGGGATTGAAAGCATGAAGCAGAAGTTAGAAAGATCAGAGCAGGTGGCCAAACGGGAGCTTCTAAAGCTGGATGGGGACACTGAGCGT
>NW_026081273.1:0-1419 GCF_006386435.1 Epinephelus moara | reverse complement strand
CTCTCTGCGGCGCTTTTCCTCCTGATGATATATCCCCCCAACGATGGTAGCACTGAATCCCATTCCGCTCAGCATCAAACACATGGAGTTCCACATCTGTATGCTCCGGCTCAAACAGGTATGGCTCTGGGTCTGTGTCCCCTACAAGAAACTCTTCAAAATCGCGTTCAAAGTCATCCATTGCAGTTACTGTAGTCCGGAGATATTGCTAGGCTAAATAAACAGCTGAGCTCTGTTTACCGGCTACGCAGTCAGTGTGCGGGCTGGAGGTTGGCGGAGCAGAGAGGGGAGGTGGTCCCCGCTCGGTATGGTAAACGAGTATGTGTGTTTGAAGTGTGTCTGTTACGCTAGAAGAGTCAGAGTTTGGGACGGAGTCTTTTACCTCCTGGAGTGTTACCAGAGTTTTTGGAGTGCTCAAATAAACTCGCCTTTTTCCCGAACGCTACTCTGGTCTCCTGCTCGTGAGGGATTCATTACAATATCGTAGCATGGTTTAGATTTCTAAATAAATATTCACCTCCTCGCTAGATAGACCTACTCCTGAAAAACTCGTGCGCAAGGGTTTTTGTCCCTATGAGGCCACCGTCATTTACCCGACGGGAGGGGTGAGCGAGTGAGCCCTGCAATCTAGAATTTGACCACTGAGGTCACTGTTTTCAACCCATTTTACACACTGGCCCTTTAATGCACTGCATTATCTTTATTTTGTACAGTCATTTTGTCATTTATTTTTTTTGTGTGAAACTTTGAATCCAAGCTATTACAAAGAGCAGCACAAGTATATTTGAGCTTCTGATAGTACAGCTTTAAAGTCAGCATCTTTTATAGAGTTAGATAGGATAGATCCAGGATGGTCATTAAAAATTATTTTAATATACAGTATGTAACAATTTGCTATCAAGCAACATATCTTTTTACATGTTCATACTTTCCTTTTGTCTTAAAAGTATATTTGTAACTGCTGTACATATTTTATTTTCACCTTAATGGATTTGATATTTTTTGTTTTTAATATTATTTTTTTTTAAGCATTCTGTGTATCAATTAAGTTAAAAGCTAATTTATTTTTATTTTATTAACTGGACATCTGAACTGGATAAAGATCCCATATTAGCCTTCTGGCACTGTCAATCTTGGCAAAAGCCATAAAGTGGACTTGGTGTTGGTTTTCAGGAACTATTTCTTTGGTTGAAAGAGTTCCAACCAGAACTGTTCGGTGATCTGCGGATTATCTAGAGTTACTGAGACATCTGCTCAGCAAAGACATGTTGCTGTGTGGCTCCACTTATTCAAATTCAGTTCACCTATATCGCATTAAGGTAAAGACAGATATCAGACACAGAACAAACAAAAGTATCTTCATGATGAGATACCACTGAGTGTATTGTGGTATATTTTAGCTTTCAGCCCAGCGGCCAC
>NW_026081272.1:0-1492 GCF_006386435.1 Epinephelus moara | reverse complement strand
TTCTGTTTTGGGACACCACTAGCCTAAACGTGAAGTGGGTATTTCTAGGGGAAGTGTGGGTATTGGGACAGGCCTTTAATCTGCAGGTGCTCCAGTTCAAATTCTCCAGTTCTCTGAATGTCAGTTTTGAGCTACGACGAAGGCCAAATGTGACCTGTAACAGACAGTTACACTTGTTGTTTCAGGTGAGACGATTTCAGGAGAACTTGCAGCCCCCACCGGCCATTTAAGAGGAGTGAGGAGTCAGCAGCCAAAAAAACAAATTATGAACGACCACAACCATGAGAGGTCATTGAGCATAAAGTCATAAATGTGTACACAAAATATTAGGTCCAGTAGTTTGTGAGATTGACTGCAGACAGACGGAAACACACGCTAACATATAACTTAGCACATGATCCCCTCCACACTTGCGCCTGGTAGAGATAAAAAGGTTGAGAAAATCTGTTAGAATCTTTCACAGTAAATGAGATTTTATAACTACGTACAATATTTCTCACTAAATTCCCAGTAAAAAAAGTGGAGTAAAAGTATAAAGAAACTAGAATTGTACTGGAGTAAATGTACTTTGCACCACTGATATTATTCCTAATAAATCTGAATACCTAAAAAAACAAGACCAGCTTATTTGCCCTGACCTCATATTACTTCGCCCTCCTTCCTGTCGTACAAACTACAGCTTGTTATTCAGCAGCTGACGTGTTGTTCCTCTGCAGATGTTCCTCCAGATGCAGCAGTTCATCATCAACGCCTCCTCCTTTATTAACCTGTCGTACCTGCGGTTGTGCAACAGATCCCCGTGTGACATTTTAAACGCTGACCTCTGTCCTCACATTTATTCTGATGTATGCAGCGTTTGCTTTCAGCCTCTCTGTTAACTCACAGCAGCAGTTTACATTCTGCTTTTACAGCCACTTGTCATTTGTGTAAGTGGGATGATGCTTAAATGTCAGCCATGATGACTCACTTGTTTGAAAACAACCCCCAAAAAAATGCACTTTTAACAAGTTGTGTGGCCTTCACTGTCATGTTAATAGAATATGTTTCACTGCTGGAGGCCAGCAGGTACAGTTGGGATGAAATGTGAATATTTCACTCACTTTTCTCTTATTTTCTACAATTTACAGTGATATTTAAAGGGATGATCCACAGTATCACAGAATCATGTCTTTTATATCACGTTATTTTCCTCCAGAAACATTTGTAGGAGGCAGTGGAGCGGAACAATACATTTTTTAATCTTTATCATGGTGTCAACTTGCACGATAACAATATTATGGCAGACTGGGAGATTGAACTAAGGTTTGTTTTTAGTTAGTTGAAAGAGTATCAGCAGAAAACTGCACTTGCCCACACAGGTGCATTTAAAGAAATTGGAATATCATGGAAAAGTTCATTTTTTTACCCTTAATTTAATTCAAAAAGTTAAAGGGATAGTGCACCCAAAAATGGAAATGTACCCATTATCTACTCACCCATATGCCGAGGGAGG
>NW_026081271.1:0-1000 GCF_006386435.1 Epinephelus moara | reverse complement strand
TTCATGCAAAGTTACAAATATAGAAACCGTGTATGTCACATCAAGTATTACATAATGTGCTTGTTTTAGGGGTGTGTGGTTACTGCACGGCCTGGAACTGCTGTTCATTTTGCTTCTGCCACAGATGTCTGCAACCCTGGCACTCCTTCATTTTGACAACCTGTGAGTAAAAGCCCTTTACACAGTGTGTAAACAGGCAGCTGCAGAGTTACATGAAGACAACCAACAGAGGGAGGGCGTTGGCCCAACACAGGCTGTAGGAATCCTGGCCTCTCATGCTACTAGAAGACCCTGAGCTCTGCTGGAGAGATAACAAGACTACTCCATAATAAATAAGGTGGGACACTCCAGAGTAGCAGTAGGTTTACACTGCTTTTCTGCTTGTAGAAAAGCTATGCAGACCTTACTTCAGCAAAGGGTGATTTTTCTCCCACTTGGCACAGAACTGGTAGACCATTATACTGCAGAATGTGTTTGCACTGGCATTTATCTCACTCTCCACAAGGCTCAGTGGCTCAGTGATCTCCAAATCAGGTCAGGAATATCTGCCAGCACAGCAGCAGAGCCCCAGACCTGTTAAGTTTGAGTCTCATTTGGTCTAAAGCTCTTCTAGTGCCCCCAACAGGCTGCTGTGGTCATCAGTGCTCAGAAACAAACAGCACACTGAGGAGCAGACTTCAGTGGGAGAGGGGGCTGGGGAACATTTTCTGATCCGCTGCAGGCACAGTAGAGGGCGCTGTTTTCTGCCCTCACAGTGACTTACAGAGACACATTAAGTGACCCACATGTTTTTTGTGGTCTGTTGGCAGTGTGGCATGCAGGGGATCTGGGTTCAGCCTCCCATCTTCTCTCTCTCTCTCTGTGTTTGTGTCTGTGTGAATGATGTGCTTCACTTTAGCTTTGTGTGTTTGTGTAACCTGTCCTCTTTCCAGGTTACATGGTGAAGAGGAGGAGGTGTGGCTCAGGCTCTGGGTGTTTACCGACACCAGGAAGTAGCTTA
>NW_026081270.1:0-14942 GCF_006386435.1 Epinephelus moara | reverse complement strand
ATGTTATCATATTGGTAGGTTTGATGACATCTGAGGGATTCCTCTTTAATCTTAATATGCAAAGATACTAATAATTTAAAATGTAATCTGCAAATAAATTAGGATGTAGCTATTTTTATGGATTAAGATAAAACTTTATTGATTCCCGTGGAGGAAATTCACAAGCAACAAGAAGTCTAGCCGAAATAAAGTAATCAAATGATCCACCTTTATCAGTAATGAACACATGCATCAATAATTATAATCCAATAATAGCATAAAACATACTTAAAGTGCCAAAGGTAAAAGTACTCATCATGCAGAATTGCTCATTTTAGAATAACATATATTATAATACTTTCAGACCTGTGTGTTAATGACAAAAAGAGTGGGAAAAACTGAATTTCCCCTCAGGGGGATTAATAAAGTATATAAAATAAAAATAGTTTTGTACCTTAATTTAAGTAATGTTTTGAATTATAGACTTTTACTCGTAACAGAGTATTTCTACACCGTGGTATTGCTACTTTTACTTAACTAAAAGCCAGTTGCACAAACATCTTAAGGTAAGATTTTCCCTTAACGTCATGCTAAGGCTTTCTTAAAATAAATCAGTTGCACAAAACATATCCTCTCCTTCAGGTTTCCTTAAAATGGTCACTCAAGTATTTGAGGTTTTCTCCTTATCTTGGTCTTATACTTAAGGAATCCCTTAAGGTTAGTTAAACAATTGCACAAAAGAGTTAAGGTATCACAAAAAGCTGTTAAAAACCCACCTGTACAGACTGGCATGTGAACAAGATAGTATAATTTTGTATCTGGGTATGTATGTATATTTATGAGTGTGGGTGTGTGTATGTACGCACATACAGCATTTATGTGTATGTATGGACGTATGTGTTTATATGTGTGTATATATTATATTTTATGTATATTTATATTATACTTAAATTGCATTTTCATGTTTTACTTCTTTGTTTTCCCATGTTGTATGGTATTGCACTGTGAAGCACTTTGCAACTGGTTTAAAAAAGCGCTATAGAAATAAATTGTATTAATATTATTCTTATTATTTATTTATTTCATTTTATTATTATTATTATTATACTAAAAAACTAAAACTAATCGTGTTTGGTGCTACAGTTAATCGTTAACTGTGCCTGTATGTACCTCTGTTTACATTCTCTGCACCAATCAGGGCAGGATGTCTGCGCATGCGTGTCATATCTTTGCAATTTCAAATCTACCAATCAGAGAAGTGGAGGTGTTAACCCCCGGCAATTTCAAACCCGGATGCGCGAGCTCGGTTGTTAATGAAGTTAACGTTACTTTAACGTCTGTTGAACCACCATAACAAGTCTAACGAGCCATTTTTACATATAATTTGGACAAAGTCGAGAGAAAACACTGAACTGTGACAGATATGGAAGAAGCAGAGACCGTCCCGATACTTTCCAGAAAAGGTTAGCGGGCGTAAATTTGCTTTTTTAAGCTAGCGTTCGTTAAGTTTGTTAGCGTTTGCTGCCCTGTGTAAGCTAACCCATGTTAGCGCTAACGCTAGGTAGCAACTCTGTTAGTAAGTTAACTGTGGGGAACTGTTTTCTTGTCTAGCAGAATTTATTAACGGCTGGTTGGCTTTGTAGCGTTATAATGGGTACGAGAAGTTTTACATTATTCTTGTTAAAGGTCGTGTGTTGTCAGCGTAACGTTAAGTTAGCAGAATGTGCTCCCTTCTTCTGATGCTGCACTTCGATGACAAAGAGGGATAAACAATGCGACATTGCTACATAATTCGGTCGCTATGACTCTTAGCCTTTTTCATCGGCCTCCATAATAACGTTACTTTGTGATAAGCATTACAACCCGGATGAGTATCTTATTTAAAATACAGGACTCTGGTTATGGGGCGTTTCTCATGTTGGTACACATGTTCTGTGAATGCATGAGTGGATCAGTGTAACGTTAGCTGAAAACATGTAATGCTCTGACAGGCATGAAATCACCCCTTAAAGTTAGAGAAACTAAAAATAGTCTGGCAGGCTTTCATACAAACAAAGAACATCGCTGGATAGATTGTGGCTAACAGAGAAATAAGTTCTAAATTATTTGGATGAATGAATGACTTTATTTCGAGCAAAACAAAACATCAACAGACATGCTCCAAAAGGAGTAGGAAGAAGTGTACACTTATATAATCCTATTTACTTTGTTATTATTCATGTCTCATTTAAAAAGGAAATTGTCAACAAGTGTCCCAAACTAATTTACAGCCATTCATACAGATAAATAAAGGACTGCCTTTCTCATATATTATTCTGTCCATTCATTTCTGTGAGTAGTTTGGTATATAAGCTTTAACAGTGAGGGGAAAAAATACCATGAGTGCAAGACTCAAAATACACACTTTAAAGTGATATTAAATTACATTAGGTTAACTGTTCGTTTGAGCTCTTGTGTGCAGTTCCTCCTCTAAATTTAGATTTTCCACAAGAGTTGACATGTATCGCAAACTTGCAGCCAGATGGCAGCAAGTGTGTGTGTAATCTTCAGCTCAGTTACTCATACATTTGGAACGACACCAACATCAACTGAAGGAGCTTTTCTTGATGGTTGGCGAAAGTTAAGTGTCAGTAAAGGTGAATCATCTGCTGTTGTTACAGTTGCTGTTATTCTCGCCCACTAATTTGATAATTGATTTATCGGTTTGTGAAGCTTAAAAAAAATATATCTTTGATTACGGTTTCTTAAATGTGAATATTTTCTGGTGTCTTTACTGCTCTATGACAGGAAACTGAATATCTTCGAGTTACTCAACAAGACATTTGAGGATGTCATCTTAGGCTTTGGTAACCACTGAGTGATATTTTTCACCATTTTCTGACATTTTATACAGGAACAACTGATTGATTAATTGAGGAAAATAATCGATAGATTAATCAGCAGTGAAAATAATAGTTGTAGCCAGGGTTGGAAATTAACTTTTTGTCCACCTGCTACTGTGGCTGAGGTTTCCAAAATCTCCCGGCCACTCAGTAGATAACCATTGTGGGGTTTTTTTTGGCTGGGGTGCGAAGCAAATCAAGCAGTCACCCAGCATTTAGCTGGTGCTAATTTCCAACCCTAGTTGCAGCCCTAGTCAGCCTGATGTAAAGGTCGCCATCTGCCCATGTCAGTGTGGACCCCTTTGTGGACACCATGTGCAGCCCATATTTTTGCAACTGCAGCTCTCCATAGACTTTCAATGTAAAAAGTTCGTACAGCCTTAACTCAGTGTTTCCCATACATTGATTTAGTTAATCTTGTTTCATTGTAGAACAGAGTTGCATGTGCATTTGCTCAGCCTCAGCTTGCCCTGCTCTCTCTCAGGTTATCAGACCACATGACCCAAGAGTTAGCTAGCTAGCCACTCCATGGTCAGTCTGCCTTGTCCCCTGTTGCTGTGGACTGCTAAACCGGGATGAAGCTAGGGAGCATTTGTCGGCAGCTGTTGCAGTTCAAATGCAGTCAGCGCAACCCCCCCCAGTGGCGTGTCCCACAATGCGCTGGTGGCCAGCTGCAGCGCTGGATATAACCTGTGTAAAATAGTCAGTTGTTGCAGCTATGGCAGCTATGGCTGCAACTAACGATTATTGTTATTGTCGATTAATCTGTCAATTTATTTTCCCGATTAATTAATTGGTTGTTTGGTTTAAATTGTCAGAAATGTGAAAAATGTTGATCAGTGATTCCCAAAGTCCAAAATGAATAAGAGTTCTGCATCTACACTGAATATACACTATGTTTGTGCGGACACATTTATTAAGTGGTACAGTATGTGGCTGTTTATTAGGCCTAATTTTTCAGATAAAACACGTGGTGTAAATCTTTAATATAGAATTTATAGGTAAAGGGATACTTCTAAGATTTTCAACCATTTTTGGTATCATAAAAATTGTGGGTAGTATGTAAATTAACTACTTCAAACTTCCCTCTGTCATGCCAGCGCCCAGGTCTCCCTGCTCATTTGCCAGCGAAAATGCACGATAAGATGTGCTCAGCCTTTGGGCTGACACTCGAACCACAAATTGTGCTTCCTCTTTTTTGTATGCTTACAATTATTTTAGCTTACTGTGTAGTTTGAGATCGCTTGTGAACAGCTGTCCACCATATTGTTTTCTGACGGTCGGCCAAAGCCAACTTACATTACGTAAGCCACTAGCAGAAGCGTTTGTTGCTATGGTGCGGTGCAGTGCATTCTGGTAGTTGTAGGTTTTCTGCCTCTTGAGCAAAGGAGAATGCCACAGTCGTTTTCCTCTGTTTTGTGTAGTGATGCAACACCAGTTTAAAAAACATTTTTGTCTTGTCTAGCAGTGGAGTACTTCTTTTAGTATAATGGAAAGTTACAAGTACTGAATTTCTGTGTGATTTTCTGTCATAGAGCTGCGTAAGCAGAAGTTGATGGAATACTTGGCAGGAAAGGGAAAGCTGAAACAGCCCAACCCTAAGTAAGAAAAACGATCATCTGCATTACAGCGCAAAAACATCGTGTGTCATTGTGGTCGCTGGTGATGTTGTAATCAATGTAACTAAATTTATCTCGACAGGCCATACCTCCGTGATGACGTCCAGGTTAAGAGGCCTGTCACGTCTACACAAAAGGTGGGTGTGGCTTTACACAGTTAACGAAGTGTAAAAAACATAATTTCAAAAGAATGATGTCAACATTGACTTCGTGCTGAGTTGGCCTGTTACTCATAGTGATTTGTTTCACTTACAGTTCTCCGATTTATGTTTTTGTTTTTACAGGTGGTCATGGGAAAAGAGAACACAGCTCCAGCTGACAGATTCAGATATGAAGGCACAAAAATTCAAACTTTGGCTGCTCAATCCACAAAACAGCCTGCCAGAGAACCATTTGGTGTTACCAACAAAGTGAATATAAAAGCCAACATCCCAACCGGGCGGCGAAATACCAGTCGTACTTCTGCAACCTCTGGCCTAGCACAGCCAAAACTTAATCAAAACCCTGTGCTGACGAGAACCTACACCGTTGTGTCGTCCAAATCCAACTGGAATGAAGCCACCCATGCTAAAAAGCGTCCAGAAACAGGAAGTCCATCTTCAGGCAGAATCTCTTCAAATGCAGCTCATACAGCTGCTACAAAATCAAACAGCAGATTCAGCAGGAGCTCAAATGCTACCAGGTCATGTCCAGTGAAGACAGCCAGTATCAGGATGAGTCTCGGCCCCATGGTCAAAACAAAGACAGGACTCATTCCTGCAGTGACCCAGCCAAGAAACACTCAGAGTCAAAACTTAAGACACACCTCTGCCACAGCAGCTGATACCACCATCGCCACAACTGCTTCTGTAGCTAATAAGGTGCGATCCAGCTCCTTTTCATCAGCTTCTGTTTCCCAGCTGTCTGCCATGGCTCAGAGAAAAACATTACCTGCCACTGCTCTAAATAACCCTGTTAATGAGAGATCAGCAGCTGGAATTAAAGTTCAACAACAGAACAAGTTAAACTCAAAACCACTTTTGGGCAAACAATCTCAGCCATTTTGCAAGAGTCAACTATCATGTGGACTGAAATCGGTGTCCACCTCCTCCAAATGCACAGCAGCACCTATTAAGCCAAAGGGAAGAGAGGGGTTGTCAAAAACTGTGAAATCAGCTGGCCAGCCCACAGACAGGACCACAAAGCAGAGATTCGAGAGTGGAGGGCAGAAAAATGGCCAATCACGCAAAGTCGCTGCTCAGACATCCTCAGGGCCAACGAGCAGGTGCAGCTCCAGAGCAGTCAGTGGGGTTAGGCGTGCTGCAGTGGCTGAGCTGCGAGGGAAAACCATGACATGTAAAGAGACCGATGGCAAGAAGGGTTCAGCGAATGCCCCTCCACCAAAACGAACAGGCGCCCCAGTTATGTCCCAGACAGTGCCACGGCCTGCACGGACCATCAGCCACACCAGTCAGGGCACAGACACAAAGACGCCAAAGGTCCCTGTCAGGGTCCTTCCCCAGACTGAGGGAAAGAAGGTGACCACTGCCCAGGAGGAAAGAATGTAAGTGGACGAGTACAACTACTGGTAAATGTGTAGCATAAAACTATGATACAGATGTCTGAATAATTACAATGTCAGCATCCACTGTACGTGACCATTGGTAAGAGTTTGGCTTGTGACCGATGAGCGCCACAGGGACACTTATGATTGGCCAATCAGTGTCTAATACCATTAGGAAAAATTGCCATTAAGGGCATGAAATTTAAAATGTTTATTTTAAGATACATTTAACAAGACTTCACCATAAAAACTTTCTTTTGGTTAGTAGCAGAGAACAGCAAAATGACTGTCGTAAACATTAACAATGACTAAAACTTTTTACACTGATGAAAATAATAGGTTATTCTTGCATTATTGCATATGTTCCAAAGCCTCTGAGCTTGTCACACATTCAAAAGCCGATAAATTACAAATTAAAAACAAAATGGTACCGCAAAAGCCTACACAACCGGAGTGAAACAGGCAAATGACAAATAGACAGCACTGAGAGGAGGCAGGGCTTTGGGGGCATTGCAGCGGTGTGTGTGTGTGTGTGTGTGTGTGTGTGAACTCTCTATTGGAGAGAGGAGAGAATGTGAAAGTAGTATCCACACTGTGGAAAATTAGTATTGAGTATTGAATTGGAATTAAAATAATCAGAATCGATATGTACCAATAGACAAGGCTGTTCTAAATCCACATTTTTCTCGACATCATTTCTTTTACTTTGCACCGCCTCACTCTGAAAACCCTGGCAAAACAAGCACGTTGACATGGCTACGTTTTTTGATAAGGTAAAAAGTTACAATATTCATAAACCGTTGTGGCAGGTCAAGAATTTGAAAACTAAAGAATGCTTTGTCTGATTAGATCGCTGGAGAATGCTTTTGTTGTTTCAACATCACTGTGGTCTAGTAATTAAATCTGTGTGGCCTGACAGAAATTAAACAAGCGAGCGTCATATTCAGTGTTTGCTTCAGCAAAAGGTTTTAAATAGTCTCCATGCTAACCAGAGACACCCTGCTTGCGTTTAGTGAAGTGGAATCTGAACAGACAAATGTTTAAATCACAAATATCCTCCTATATTTGCTTTTTTTTTTATCTGTTTTTTCTTTTTTAATGTGCTGAGTCTTTTGGATTCCTGCTGCTTACGGTCTGGCCCTGGTTACTACGTTTTTCTAAAGCCCTCCCCTCATCTAAGCATCGTGGGGTCACACGCTCATAAACGTCCCGAGTGCAGAAAAATAGGAGGAAAATACTAGCAGAGAGCAGAGTCTCTGCAGATAAATACAGCGCCACACACTGAGAGTGGGTCATAGGTGATGATTGAGAGGGATTACTTCTGTATTACTTCAAACATTGTTGGTTTAGGAAAATCCTGCATAGTGTATCTTAAAGGGAGATTAAGTTTGGCAAACATACCTCAAGCTTTACAAGTTTTATGGAGCAATACTGTGCATCATAGCGCTTGCTGTGCAGCTAAATATTGCATTGGTAGTCTGTATCGGAAGATGCTTATTATTGGAGATTTCCCAATCAATTTATTTGTGTCCCAACCCAATCTGAGCTAGCGATGAATCAGATTTGATTGATAGTGATAAAGATGCACACACATTACCCTAGTCTATGGACCCGTGGACACAGACATACCAGCAATCTGGCAGTTTGTTTGAACCGGGCACTCAAAAATATTAATGATTCACATCAATATGCAAAGTGTTTGGTGTATTAACAATACTCAAATAATTTCTCACATTTTGTTTGTTAAATAAGTAGTAAGTTTCAAGATAAATGCATACACAGACTCGGAGGTTAGAAGTGCCAACAAAATTTGCACTGATTGGTCAAACAACGAGATGATTTTCCTTTTAGTTATGAAGAAGAAACAAGAGTTGTGTGTCCAGGCGTGAGGGCGTCAACCTCAGTTTGTCCTGGGACTGCTGTTATTCTTTCCTCTCTCAGTGTCTCTCTGCTGTGCTGTCAAATGAGGTAAATAATGTTGCCTTTCAACTATATCCTCTGCTCTGTTGTTTGGTGTCAAGGAGAAAGCTACGCGAATGGCGGGAAGCCAAGGGCATTTCCTACAAGCGTCCTCCAATGCCGGTGAAGCCTCAGGTCAGGCGCACTGTGGCTGTGCCCCAGCCTTTCTGGGCAACCATGAATGAGGAAGACGAAGCCCACTCCCTCATCTGTGCCGTGGACCGATCCCTGGCTGACTGCATCACATTGCTTGGAGAGGTATATGGACTGCAGCCAGGATTTTTTTACTGGCCTCTTTTAGTCTGATGTCACCTCCCACAGGATGTTACATCTCACTGGAAGTTATGTGGTGGATGCACTTTAGAGGGTGGGAGCGTGCAAGGACATTGTTTCACATGGCTCTGTATAAACAGAGATTTAACTGAAGAGAAATTAAATCGATGTAAGGCAGTGGTGTAACTAATTTTTCTGGTCATGTTGGTAGGCAAAGTGTTTCTGAAAGGCCAAACTTGAAGACTGGCTTGTGGCCTGCTGTTACACAGTTGCCTGAGATGAGACAATCATTTAAACATGCACAGTTTGACACAGTCTCTGCTGGAAGGTTTTGAAAATGCTGCACTTGTTTGTGTAAAGAATAAAAGAAAAGAACTTCAGAGAGAAGTTCAAATCATGCTTCACTGCGTAAAATGGGCGTAACTAGTTGGATGGTGACTACATCGGACCACACAACAAACACCTCAGCTAAAGCATACTGATACCCTTTCTCTCATTGTATGAACTTGATGTAAACGTGCCTCGCACCCCACAGGGTTGCCCTCCAGACCAGGTGAGGGAGGTTCTCACACGGCTGCCAGCAGTGTCCCAGAAGTTTGCCAAATACTGGATCTGTCAGGCCCGCCTGATGGAACAAGAAGGCAACCTGGATGTCCTGCCCATGTTTGAAGAGGCTGTTGGTCTTGTGTTGGAGGTAAGTCATCCATGATATTCTCGAAATAGTGTGTGTTTACGTTAAGTGAGCGGACCTTGGTGTATTACATTTACATATGCGCCAGTGTGAATGAAATACTTTAAATTATCATGTGTTTAATTCACTTGATTCTATAAATTTATCTAGAAACTGTAAAATTCAGTCAGTAATCAGTAAAATTTCCCCCCAAAATAGACAATGTTCTCTAAGGATTTGCAATATGATGGCAAACCATACAGGGGTTGTACTAGTGCGCACGATATCAGGAAAACAATATTAATGAATATTGCGGTGGCGATATGACTCGCGATAAATAAAAATATACAGTTACAGGTATACAGCTTTAATGTCTTTCTGCTTTAGGTCTGGGCTGCCAACATAGACCCTGGACAATGAATAGCCTATGCACACTGAATATAGAAATAAAATAAAATGCAGGGAGCACCTGGGACCCACAGGTGCTCATTTGAGTGGGTCCCCTATAAAAAATTGTGTTTTTTGACATAATAGAGTGTTAAATTGTTTGATGTTATGTGGTTCTAATTATGGTTATATCCATTTATGTTGAAAATGTATCTGAAAGTTAAGTAAATCCCAAATCTTAAAACTTTATTCACACAACCACAGAGTATATATGTATTTTTACAGTATATGTACAAAACCTTATACAGATGTCACATCTTGAGTTTAGAGAGCACCAAAATCTACCCAGTATAAGATAAATCAGATGATTGTGAGTTGTGATTATCTCATAGAAATATAAGTATTATGCATAATCTATAAAAATGTCAACATTTTAAGAAATTTGTTTTTTTCTCTATAATTCTGAGAAAAGCTTTTATGTCTTCTTTTAACTTCTTGAGACCGCACAAAACGGGAAACAACAGCAAAACTCGCCTTGTGTGAGATATATGATATATATGGCAAGAAATGGTGGCCTGGACTGTAAAACATCCTCGACATGAGTCAACACATTATCGATCAGTAGCACAATCACATTATCCCCTGGATGGTAAAGCATAATTGTTACTGAAGCGAGTGACAGAAGCATTTGCTGTCACAGCAGATGTTGAAATGTAAAATAACAGGAATGTCTCTCGTAATATCCTACGTATTCATGAATTTGGATGTTTGTGAACCTTAAATTACAAGGTTATTGTCTACCAGTGTTCTCCGGGGACCTTTGTACCGCCCTGCAGCCTTTACTAGGAATCAGTGGCTCTGAGCTTCATAGAGCCAGGGATGAGAGCAGGTGGGCGGGTGAACAGTATGTAAGTCAGATCTGTACAGAGCACCAAAACAAAATGCTGACACATCACGGACAGTATGATGATAACATCCGAAACACAAGTTTTACTCTCAGCGGCTTCTTCTGGAGAAATACTTAAAGGAGAAATCCGGTATTTTGCACTTTGCACACCCCCATTTCTGTTTTTTATGATGAAATAGAGTGGCTAAAACCAAAATAGTGACGATTGCTCCTTTTTGGAGAATTTGGCTTTCCCCTGCCTGGCTTAACACTGCTGTCTATGGCCATGTGTGAATCTGTCCTAAAACCACCCTAAACATTCGTTTTCAAAGCCATGAAACTCATGTGGTCAGTGGTGTTCGTTTATGTTCTGACATAAAAATCATCGCAAACTGTGGTTAGCCATAACAAAGAAGCTAACGTTAAGAACCAGGCTGCTGCTGCTGCTGCACAAATCAACTCCCCATTACCGTCGTTTCCCCCAGTGACCAACGTGACAGCTGCTGCCAGCTGCAGTGCTTCACTCTAGTCAAAAAAGGGGCCATTTTGAGTGCTGTGTCCAGACACAAAGCCCTAACTGCAGAGGAGCAAAAGTGGTTAATTCTCACTTACACACAAGTGCTCATTTATACTTTTGGCCTGGCTCCTTATTTTAGGAAACATGTCAGAGAATGGTCATGAACATTTACTTCAAAAACATTGGAAAATTTATTATTAAAACATGTATGAACTCTGAACATGAGAGGATGGACATTTGTCAACCAACCGGTTAATCACAAAAGCTGATATATCACCTGATAATAAGTTATCACAGATGCAGTACTTTTGATATTGCGTGTATGTCAGTTGATAAGTAAAAAAAAAATTTCAGTACAGAAATGCCAAAGATATACTATGTGATTTTATGTTTAGAGACATTGATGCCATTCCACAGTTTGCCCTCTAGAGAGCACTGACAAGTTTATTTTTCAACTGGAAAATGTCCTGCTCAGTGTTTACTTTATATACATCAGAGGACTTGATTCATGTCGTCAGCCTCTGGTCAGTATTTAAAATATATATTAGAAGATGGTAATATTATTTAGAAAATATTTTTGCCGGTATTATCAACCAGAAAAGTAATGCACTGCTTCATTAAAGTGCTTGTCTTATACAAATTCAGACTATTGTTACTGAAACATTTACTTTGTAATCATCCAAACAGAATCCCAACAAAATTATCCAGTGTAGTGACCCTACTGTCATTACTGAGCAGCACCAATACTATCATTTTGCTTGATCTCTGCCTGACCTCTCCGTGCATGACAGCTAAGTCTTTATCATCAGTGACAGGCCAAAGCAGCAGAAACCCTGGAAGTGGAAACTGCCGTTACGCTCTGATAGCTGACTCTGTTTCCGCTTAAGAAACAAAACTTATCTCAGCTGACATTATGCGGTTTATTAATTCTAGTTGTCACAGGGAAAAACGGCCACTACAGCTGACTGCAGCAATATAGAATCATAAATTGGAAATTGAGGTTGTTATAGACATACTGTCACATGAATGACTATGTATGGAAATAAAGTTAAAAACAGGTGCCATGTTTTACCAGTGGTATTGACAAATACTGTAATTTGTGATTAGTTTTATCATATGTCTGTTCAACTCAGAAGCTCAATGAATATAAATAACTGTGTAGAAATTGTAAGATGTGTCATATTTAGTTATTAATGCATCTGTCGCCACTCTGACCAGCAAATAACCTGCGTATGTGTAAACTGAAAGTGTCTGGTTTTAAAAAAGAATTTTTTAGCATGGTGCAATCACTCCCCGATTTCGCAAGGGTATTAATCCTTTCGGGAAAACCTCAGGTGACAGTTTGAAATGTGAATATTTTCCTGTGTGTCACTGTGAGTAACATTAACAGATCTGTTTACATTGCCACCACTGCTGCACTTGCTTTTTCAACTGTCAAATGCACAGAGCCCATGCAGCCACTATTTTAATGTCTGTTTAGAACAACAACAACAACAACAAGAGTTTTGATATGAATAATGATTGTTGACCGACACTTCACTGCAGTGAAGTTAAGTCTTTTTAGATTATTCCTGACAGCTTTAATGGTTGACATGAGATTAGAATCAACAGTTTATGTTGTTTTGTCATCTAAAATCAGTGATTTCTTCTCTATGTTCCTGTTAAGTTTCTGTCCTTCTGTGTTGTTGCAGCCAGTGGATGAGCTGCGGACTGTGGTGTTTGAGATTCTGAAGAAAAAGGATGAGATCCAAGGTAGTTGGCCTGCATGCCCTGTTTGGAACCACTGTAAATTTCAACCACATTTCTGGAGTGTAGTAGATTTTCGCTCAGTAGTAGTAGTCATCAACCTCCAGTCTGGCTGGCTCAAACTGATGAGCATCTATGATAACAGACCTCTGTGAGGACATGTTTTAACACTATATTCTCAAAGCACTTCATCGTCATGGAGGTCTGTTTTTAGGTCATTTTGTGTATGATATTGTTCCCCCATTGCGTTTAAAACTGATTATATCAATTTTAAACGCATATAATCAGTTTCCACGTAACGGCAGTTTCCACTTCCAAAGTAAAAGGTGTGGCTTGTAGAGACGAACCTACACAGAATTATTACCCAACACTGCAGCCCCTTCAACTCTATGGAGGGTTTTAACTCATTATTTTAGTTTTACAGCCTGCAGCGTTACTGTTTCAGTTCACACTCCCTCATGTTCCTCAGCTTAGTTTTCAGTGAAAAGCCCGAAAATCCAATTGCTTGCTACATGGCTAGCTTGAGCTAAAGAAGAGTAAAGACAGGACATTTGTCAGACGGACACAAAAAGACGCACAAATTAATGCTTATTTAATTGATGTTGTAATTTCAACAGTGAAATCTAAATAAAATGCACATTCTTACAAATGATAAGGTTTTTTTGAATAAGATAAATCAGATGTTTATGTTTTTGTCAGCGTCTGCAGAAAATGAGAAAGAGGAGGACCAAATTCCAACAGGTGAAAGCACTCCTGAAAGTATCAACAACCCGATGATGACCCCCAAACCAGTGAGAGCTCTCATCTGGGGAGAGAAAGGAGACTCATCTGTAGTCAAGTACAAGATCACAGCAACTCCTGGGTATGTCTCAGTCATTAGTACAACTTCCAGCAACAAATTTAACATATTCATGCCGGCCAGTTTGTTTAAGTGTGGAGTAGAATATATTTTGTTAGTGATCCAGACTTTAAGGAAAAACCTGGAAATTATTTCACTGTTGAGTCTTAAATCTGTAACATAAGTTATTAAAGGTGGGGGAAAATGTATACAGCGTGACAGAATCGTATCATCACACTGTGCCAAGTATTGATTTTTGTATTATATAAACAGCAAATAATGAAAATATAGATTAAACTTCAGGTAGCCTACTTGAATAATTTAATTAATTGCTTTTACTGATACATTTTGCTGCTGCTGCTGCAAAAAAGGCTGAAGTGGTGTGAGCAAACTGAAAACTTTATCTTATTAGATAAAACAGATGTTGACAAAGTTTTCCTCTGGGGACATAATCTACAGTTGGAAAAAGGGTAGTATATTGCAATGTATTTTATCACAATACTCAGCATATTGGAACATATTTAAAATCGGGATAATATTTTATCGTGATTTAAGTATTGTGATTGTATCGTATCATGGATCCTCTGGTGACTCCTACCCCGAGAAAGGTATGAACATAGTTTACATTTAGTAATTTATGTCATCTGCATTGTAGAGTTTTATTAGAAGATAGGATTGACCACTATGGTGACATGGTTGGACTCTTGGCTCACAGTGCCAAATAAAATCTGTTCCCACCAGACTTGGCACACAAGACATATTTTATCCATTTTTGAGGTCTCACACAAATCATCACCATGAATTCATCTGTAATTAGTGACATTACAGATGAGCGTGAATTTCAACTTTGGCCCTAATTGCTGAATCAAGTAAATGGCAGGCAGCGAGGGACAGACACAAGAAATAATTCAAAGTCAAGGGTGAATACTTTGCCTGATGTCTTCACACTGGAAACATCTGAATGAAGAAAAGAGATTCAAGCATGATGAGTTTCCAATGCTCCTTTTGAACAGGTAATGTACTAGTTAATAGTAAGATATGTGCCTACGTGTCAAGATAAAGTACCGTTGTATTAAATTTGCTACTGATGTTCGTTTGCATATATTCGTCTTTTATTTTGAGTAGTTAAGATAAGACGCAGTTACACATCAGCTCAGTGATAAAATTCCAATAGCACTCCTTGGGAATGTTCAAAAATAGAATACCAGTTTTAAGGTAAAGTGTGATATGAAAATTGATGGTTATCGACCGTATACATTTATTTGCTTATCTATGATATTGAAAAAAAAAAAATATAACTGGATGGAGAGTGTCACCTTTATTATATGTATTTTCAAAAGGGAGACTTAAAAAAATGTATCCAAGTATCAATAATGATAATAAAATGTTCAAGAAAAATAACCCGGATAATATAATAATTGTTATGTCAAACTGTGAAACTGTGATACTTGAGACGGTCACCATGCCGTGAAAATCTCAAACCACAGCAACCCTAATCAGTACGTGACAACAGATTTTGTCATCATGGTGGCCTGCCACTAGTACATTAATGCGTGGGAAACTGTGATTAGTGTACATGTGACTGACTAGTCATTCCCTCTCTTCCTTGGAAAGGGAATGCAAGACATGACAGGTGTCATCTT
>NW_026081269.1:0-4459 GCF_006386435.1 Epinephelus moara | reverse complement strand
CTTCCTGTTCTGGAAGATCAAACTGACTGCAAATGTTTGGGCCTTTGCACCTTCATAATAATCTTTGTGTCTGGTAATAATCTAATAATAATGAAGTCATGCATAACACCTTTTGACCAAAGTGCTGTACAGTTCCTCCAAATATAAATAAATGAATGAATGAATTGCAAAAACACCATAAATTATCAATAAAATCAACAATAGGTTTAGACAATAATAAATTATCAATAAAATCAACAATAGGTTTAGACAATAAAACATCAACACTAGAGTAAAGGTAAAATACAAATAAAAGCTATAAAAGACATGTCTGTCTCAACTTGAGGTGAAAGCAAGCGAAAAGAGGTAGGTTTTTAAAAGAGATTTAAAGTGTTCCAAAGTAGCATCATAACTCTGATTATCTCACTTGCAGCAGGTTGGACTTTTCTTCCTCAGAGAAGAAGCACGATGTGACATATGTTGAAGAATGGATCAAATCTTTGGACGATCAGTGAGTCTAATCTGTTAACCTCATTGCTCTGCACTGCAGATGTTAAAGACACACCCCCCTCTCCTAAAGAGAAGTAAGTGTTTACTAACAATAAAATGTTGGCATTTGGTAAAGTCACACGTTACATGTGTAACCTCTTTAACATTACTCCACACACTGTTATCATGTTTGAAATCCTGTTGCTTTTAATGTTTATTTTCATCCTCATGAAGTAGCATCATAACTCTGATTATCTCACTCGCTGCAGGCCGGACGATCTTATTGGTCCAGACANTGCAGTCAGAGTTGATGGAGGTGTGTAAGATGAGGAAGGGTTGCTTCAACAAGAGGACTGCTGTCACCCTGAGATAACCATGTCTCAGTGATACTAAAATAATCTCAATTATTCAAAGTAATAAAATCATGGCATAACAAAGATTTATTGTTTAAGGATCTGATATTTAAATGAGCAACAGACCAAAGTGAGAGAAAGGAGAACGGTTTAAAGTTTGACAGCAACAATCTGATTGGCTCACTGAGATCTTGGCAACATGTAGTTGGTTTAACTCAAAGAGTGAACGCCCACAGTCAGCTGATTGTCTTGTTCACTAGGATGGCTACAAGAAGTCTGGAGTCCATCCACTCTGATGTGTCCTTGAAGAGGGATCAGTCAAAAGGTGAACTGATTGATCTCAAAGACAGAGTCTCTCCCAGGTAAGTTTTTATTATCATCAATGTGTAACTGCATGCAGTGATATTTTACACACACAAGTCTGATTATTATGATTATTTTACAACCTTTATTTTAGAGAATCATGTAGCACCTGTGAAGCTAAACAGCTCTATAGGACCAGAGACGAGGTTCGGAGGCGCAGTTAATGAATTGCCCAGGCAGTTAAAGAGCACAGACCAGGAAGTAATTTTAAATGTCGGCTTGTTTATAGAAGGTTAATAGTAATAGAAAAACATACATTTGGTACCATAATACACTTCACACATACACATACACTCTCCGTTAAACCCTTTCTCCCCTTTTTGAGTTAACTCTGTTCTTTCAACCTATTTCAGTATACCTTGAGGTGGTTTAATCTTACTCTAACGTTAGTTATTTCTCTTACCCTCAGTTTTGTTATTTGTTTACCTTGACCAGAAAACAATATTTTCACAGTAACACACCAAACGGCATCACCAATATCTCAATACAAAATAAAACTTGACATCAAATTTAAACTCAAAATCCTCTTGTTCAAGAGCACAATCCATAATTCAGATTTTACACAAAAGAAAATAGTCTTTTAGTTCAGGCTTTTAACAGTCCAGTACATCCACTGCAGCTGCAGCAATCAATGGAGCAAATATCCCAGTACTACCACTTTCCTGGTGAAACAGAGCAATGTCCATCTGTGAGGTGAAGGTAGGTACAGTTCACTGAAAACTATTGATCCAACGATTCCTCCTGTGGGTGGCTCGCCATCTTGTTTCCACAGCGTGGGAATGCAACGCCGACTATGTCTTCAACCCGGAAACACTGGCCTGTTGTTTAACAGTGCAATATACATAAAAATAATTAAATCATCTTCCTGCTAATTAGCTCAACTGACGCCATATTAGCTTGTTACATGTAGCTCCTGCTTCAAATTCACAACATTTACAAATACACGATTCACAGCTTAGCGTTTCCACCGTAACGTGGTTATAAAGAGATAAATTGAACGGTTTACAAGCAAACAAGTACCCAACCAATCACACAGCAAAAGAAACAATCAACTCACCAAGTCCCGTTCAACCTAACGACATAAAGTCCTCGGCATGGAAACCGTGAAAAAGTAAAGAAAATTGTCCAAAAACTTGGAAAGAATGATGGTTACAGCATCCAAAAGTTTATTTTATCAGTTTTCTCCCTCTTTTATCTTTTTTTCCTCCTCGCTAAACAGAATCGCTGTGCTCGTCTCTCTCTCTGCCATCTCTGGCTATCTGCTATACGGAGCTCTATCGAGCTACATTTGTTTCTTTATTATTCAATCAAACAGAGTAGGTTTTGCAATCAAAAAAAAGATTTGAGAGCAAAAGTATCAATATTACAATCAAAAAATGTTTTATTGCAAATCATAATGTTTTGTTTGCGAGTCATTTTTTTTATTTTGCAAGTCAAAAAGTTTTGCGAGTAAAAAGTTGAACCTGGTGGGCGGGGCCTAAACTAAAAGCTGTAAGACACGTCTCTATTGGCCAGTCTCAATCTGAATGACAGCTTGCAAAGCTTTTTTTCCTTCTCTTGGTTTATTGCCAGATTGCAAACAATTTAAAGGTGCATACCGCCACCTACTGTACAAGAGTGTGCAACATCATGTCATTTAGCATTTAGCGTCATTTAGTTTCTTAAATTCTACTCATCAGCCTAGTACGCTTGCAAAGCAACATGGGAGTTCTGTAGTTCACGAGGAATTCAGTGTGGGAGCTGTGACGAAAATCAATTCTGAAACCAAAGTTTTTCGGGCTCCGGTTTCCAAAAAAATTCATCCACACGAGGGGTGTGATTAAAAAAAAATATGATATCCACACGAAACCGCAAAACCTGCTACCAAGTGATGTAATACACATGCCAAAGCAGCAGGTGGCGATGTAACTTCTAACGGAAAGGCCATTTTAACCAATCAGAAGTCAGAGTCAATACCGGAATAGGGAAGTGCGGAAAATAAAAACAACCCGATCCACAAAAATAGCGTGACCTAATTCAACAGCAGAGGTGCCTGAACGACCAATTACACTTCCACGAAAGCAGCGACGGGCCTGTCAACAGAGGTCCGACCCGGCCGGATCCAGAACCTCCGTTGGCAGGCCTATCGCTGCTTTCGTGGTAGTGAATTTGGGGTAGCTAGCATCAGGAGCAGCCTCCTTCGTTGGTTGTTAGGTCGAGCAGCTGGATATGCCATCCAAAGACAGCAGATAGCACGCTCACAAATAAAGTTAGTGTGACATAAAGGGTATTTATGTGTGTCTGCCCACTCAATTGTGACATTATTTTATGCATATGATTTTGTATCTTTACCGATACCATACAGATACCCAGTGTTGCCAACTTAGCGACTTTGTCGCTATATTTAGCGACTTTTCAGACCCGTCTAGTGACTCTTTTTCAAAAAAGGGACTAGCAACAAATCTAGCGACTTTTTCTGATGTTATTGAAGACCTCTGGAGACTCTGTTGTGAGAGCAGGTATCATTCTCATTCTTTTCAACCAGCAGTGGGTGCTGCCGTGGGCTCCTCTCTCGCCCCAAAGCACTCACAGACGGCCCAGTCCTCCCTCCAAGCTGCAGCCAGAGCACAAGATGTTAACCCCTCCACGTCCAGACCGCTGGCTGATCCCGACCTGGTTTACAGTCAGGGCGGGATGTAAATGTAAAATTTTCTTTGTCTAATATAAATCACTGAAAGAAGGTTCATTTGTAGTTGTAAACATATTCAGGGTGTTTTTTTACTCAGTTTTTGTCTCTCCCACGACGTTATTCCTCTCTCCTACAGCAGCCATTAAAATTACATGCATATGGACAATTATGCAAATTAGGCAATGACGTCATTTAGCAACTTCTAGCGACTTTTAGGACAGCCAATAGCTACTTTTCTTACTGAGGGAGTTGGCAACACTGCAGATACCCCCCATTCAATTTAAAGCAGAACTGATTTGAGTAAAGGCACGAGAGCAAATCTGAGTATATAAACGGTTGGTTCTTCAGCTGGCAGTTACACCTAGAGTAAGTAGTAAGTAAATTTTATTTATATAGCACTTCTCACAGAGAGGACTCACAAAGTGCTTCACAAGTTAAAGTACAAATACAATAACAGAAACAATGCAAAATACACAAAAACAAAATAAAAAAAGTAAAGTGCAGCGAAATACAGAGATGATACAATAGACAATTAATGGAACGCAAGCCTAAACAGATGTGTTTTTAACTGCCTTTTAAAAATGTCCACAGAAGAGGCCGCTCTCAG
>NW_026081268.1:0-1717 GCF_006386435.1 Epinephelus moara | reverse complement strand
CTCCTCACCTCCACACCTTGTCACCTACACACCTGTCTCTGTCTCATATATATATATAGATTTATAGATTTTATTCAATAATAAAGTCAAAATACCAAAACTACCCTCTGAGTGAGTGTGTGTGTGTGTGTGTGTGTGTGTGTGTTTAAAAACACAACCATCTGACTGTAGTTAATAGTTGGCAGTTTCCTCCTGTTCTCAGACAGGTGAGCTCAGGTGTGTGTTCAGGCTGTTTAATTTAATGACTTCATTTTTATCACCATGTTGCAGATATATTTGTACAAATGATCTGATTAGAGCATGACAGATTAGTGTGAAGGTCAGCAGTGTAAATGTGGTCCTGTACAGATGTTTGATGTCAGATTCATATTTTATAATGAGTGCAGTGTGAGGTAAACACACAGCGTCAGGTTCAGCCGAGGTTTAAAGATCTGTGACATCTGAAATATGAAAACATTTCAACAAAAAGAAATTTAAAGATGATAACTGAGACCGAATGATCAATGATGATTAAGAGCTCACAGATTCAAATGTTAAATTATTTAATGACTTTTAGCGTCTAAAAATGTATAAGATCTGAAGTTAAGACTATTTCAAAAATTATTTTTTAAGGTCTAATATTTAATATTTAAAGTTCTGCAGACAGATAGATGGAAACATCTCCAGCCTGCAGTGTGAGTGTGTTACAGAGATCAGCCTGTCAGGCTCCGCTCAGGGTAAAATCTACCACTACATGTTGATTTTCCTCAGCTGTGAAACTGAAGTGAACACCGCCCCCTGGTGGTCATGTGACTGAAGTGAACACCGCCCCCTGGTGGTCATGTGACTGAACAGCAGCGGTGACTGAAGTGAAGTATGATGGTGCAGATTCTCAGTGTATGTTCAGAGGAGTCAGCTGGTCCTTCATCTTCATCATCGTCATGTATGTGCATGTAACCTTTATTTAAACTCGTGAGTACACTGAGGCAAGCCTCATTTACAGTGTCGACGAGCAAGATAAACAACAACAGAGATAACAGAGATAAATAAAATACATGTCAATATAAAACAAAAGACCATAAAATAATAATCAAATCAGTGAAAACAAGTGCAAGCAGAGGAGAGAGAGTTAGTAATTAACGATTTAAATGTGAATTTTAGTGCAAATTTAAGTGTGCGGAAATCCCCCCTTTTTTCATTGAGTAATTAATGATTTAAAATGATGAAGGGGAACAGGTGAGTTTAACTTGAGGTTTTCTGGAGATTGTTCCAAGCATATAGGGCATAAGCAGAAAAGGCAGACCTCCCCACCTCGGTACGGACCAGAGGGCTGCATTGGGACCAACGCAAATATTGTGGTAGCGGGTGGTTTGGACTTTGCTGCGGTCGGGAAGGGGCGGCTAAAAAAACCACTGCGGGATCTTGGTGCACATGCATGAGCGTTTCCACTCTAAATTTATTCATAAATGCACGAATATGCCCTGAACCAGCTTTCATACCAATTTGCCGCTTGCTCCACCTGTCTGTCTGTCTGTCTGTCNNNNCTGTCTGTCTGTCTGTCTGTCTGTCAGCTCGATCTGTCATGAGACAAACATGAAAGACCACATGCAGTTTATTGTGTTTCACCGGCGACGAGCTGTCATTACACGCGACAATTACGCACGGCTGCGCGCTCTTTATAACTCACTGTGTGAACCTATGTTACATAATAAAGATTTGCCCCCTTGTAATTTTTAAC
>NW_026081267.1:0-1355 GCF_006386435.1 Epinephelus moara | reverse complement strand
CTCCGGAGCCTTTGTGCTCCACTGTCTCTCAGGGTAACTTATATCCAGTGTTGGGCAGTAGCGTCACTACAGTAGCGGACGTTTGTAGTTTAACTACATTTCTCAGTAGCTTGGTGGTAGCGTCGCTGTTTTCTGAATCAAGTAACTTCTCAGTAGTTAAGCTTTTTTATTGATCAATTAGCGCAGTAGCGTCCACACAAGCTACATTTCCAAAATCATTTCTGAAGCTCAAACGAGGCGGGGATTTCTGTTATGGACTGAAATAAAACTGTCACCACTACCACGCAGAGTCACTTCCGCATGAACCTGACGGGGGACAGCCCTCCATTCCCAAACCCCGCCGTTCCGAACGACCCCCACTCCGAAATTGATTTTCAAGTCCATATCGAGTTTCCTGCATCAAACACTGCCGCCCGCTCTCCGTCACTCGCACAATTCTGAAACTCGTTGTACTACAAAAGCTTGAAATGAACGTTCAACTCATTTTTTTTTATTGAAAATATGTCACTGTCTTCATTTATTACGCCTATGTATAATTTCACTAGCAGCAAACACATTTAAAGGAGACGCTTGTCAAGTCTTTTTACGTGCGCTGTCCATGGTGCTGAAATCTCCGCTGCAGCCGCCGCGCTGTCCATGGTGCTGAAATCTCCGCTGCAGCCGCCGCTCCTGCTGACAGCAGACCAGGGGAGAAAAATAAGACATTTCTTTGCTCTGTGCTTTCAGAAAATAACCAGGGTTAGGGTAAGAAAGACCAACGGTCTGTACAGCAGTCCCACTGTGTTTGCCAGGGCATTTCAGGCTGTGTGATTATGCGCGAAGATTGGTTTGACGCATTGGAGCAATTTCATATAATTTCGGACATTTAACGTGATAAACTAATTTCAAATCAACGTGATCATTTGCTTAGAGGATTCAGCTGAAGCATAATGAGTGTTATATGTCATTAAGATGAAGTATTTGCTTGTTTTGTGATTAATTATGCACATGATCCGTTTGACCCCATCACGAATGGGATTTATATTCGTTCCTGCAGACAGAGGCAAAAGGATCAATGCGCAGCGTCCGTTTCCTTTCCGTCCGTCTCGTTCATTCAAACTTTGTAAACATGGTTGGGATTTGTAGGGGACATATATGTGTATGCTGCTCACTATAAAATGTGTTTACTAGCCTCATTTCTAGTCAAAACAAATCTCTTTACACTTAAAAAATACTTGTTTCAAGCAAATTTTCACTTGAAATAAGTATAAAAATCTGCCCATGGAGCAAGTTTTTTTTTTTTTTTTTTGCTTGCAATAAGAAAAAAAAACTTGCTCCATTAACAGATTTTTTTCTACTTATTTCAAGTGAAAATT
>NW_026081266.1:0-1469 GCF_006386435.1 Epinephelus moara | reverse complement strand
AGTTTTAAAATGCAGTAGAAAGTACAATATTTCCCTCTAAGATATTGTGAAGTAGAACTAGAAAATGAAAATAGCCAAGTATAGTAGGAGTACCTCAAAATTGTTAATTGCACAGTACCAGTCAGGCCAGCAAACAAGGTTAAGCTTAATGTTTCTGGACAAGAGAAACTTGTCCACATTTCTCCACATGTAACTTGTTCTTTTTACCTGCAGGTTACGCCCGCATTGTGTTGGCTCTGGTTTCCTTCTACCTGATGCCCTGCTGTCCGTGGCCCGCCGTCTTCTGCTACCTGCTCAGTGCTCTGCTTGATGCTTTTGATGGCCACGCTGCACGGGCACTCAATCAGTGTACGTATTTGTGAGGATCATTATTTTCCACTGGGGATGGAGTGATGAACATGTACCTCTCAGCCTTGGAAGGCCTTGAGGGAATTAACTCAAAATTGGTACAAACGTTTATTTGGACTAAAGGATGAACTGATTTTGGTGGTGGGAATTCAAAGTCACCATGACCTTGTGTGCGTCTCATTCTCGTAAATGCAATATCACAAAAAGTCCTTGAGGGAATTTCCTCAAATTTGGCACAAAAACCTACAGTACTTGGACTCAACAATGAACTGATTAGAATTTGGTGGTCAAAAGTCAAGGTCACTGTGACCTCACAGAACACATTTTTGGCCGTGAATTCATATGCTAAATATGACGAAATTTCACAACAATACCTAGTGGGATAAAATGATGAAGTGATGACATTATAGATCCAAAAGGTCAAAGGTCAGCTTCACATTCCAGCATTCTTCAAGATCATATCTCAGGAACTGAAGGGGCCAGGTATGTGTACAGATACAAGGAATCTGACTCCAGTTTTAAGTTGCTCCCAATGCACTTGCACACAGAACAGGTTTGCCATTTTTTTTTAATTAAAAAAATCATTTAATGTACATTTTTATACACAGTCAATATTCTCCTTAATGTTTTAATAATTGTGTCCGCTCCACTTCTTAAACCAAACCTACGTCTTTGTATATCTGTGTTAGGCTGAGAGACAAGTCTTTATTTACCAGAGAAAAATATAAAAAAGTTTCAGCATCTTCAGTTTAACATTCACCACTAAAGTCTCAACCCCAGCTAGGAATAAACAGATGAGGTTTTTCATATTCTCCTGACTTTCTATATTTACTGATGCTTTCTTTCAGCCACTAAGTTTGGAGCCATGATGGACATGCTGACTGACCGCTGTGCCACCATGTGTCTGCTGGTGAATCTGTCCCTGCTCTACCCCTCCTACACTTTCCTGTTCCAGATCAGCATGTGTGTGGACATAGCCAGCCACTGGCTGCACCTGCACAGGTACACTATTATCAAGACAAGTCTCTGTCCTCACATGGATTTAACCCCCAGGGTGACTGTTGCTTGCAGAATAGATTCTCTGCCATGTGGATGAGGAACAAGATGATAGTAATGCTGAT
>NW_026081265.1:0-1338 GCF_006386435.1 Epinephelus moara | reverse complement strand
AGGACATGAGTGTTAGCAAAGGAGATAGAGAGAGAGAGAGAGAGAGAGAGAGAGAGAGAGAGAGAGAGAGAGAGAGAGAAGGTGCTCGGTGTATTAAGGAAAGCCTTTAATAATAATATTTCACCCTGTAAACAGAATTAGTGAGTTGATAGGTAATAATGTTAAGGCCTCTTTTTTGTTTTGGTAGGACATGATTTGTCCCACTTCTCAAGAATGAGTGATATAACAGTAAGCCCTGAGCAAAAAACCCAGATTTTAAACCAATTGCTTCCAACTGGTCCAGCCACGGGGTCCGGATTTCTCCTTAATCCTTAGGTAAAGGTCCACACAGTTTAACATGTTCAGCGTCATACTTGCGTATGGCCATGTTGTCGAGCTAGTTTGCTGTCTCTGTCAAGCAGCTGTCCATTACTCACTCACTATGCAGCAGGAAACAGCACTTCAAAATAAGGGGTCTGTGCTGCAAATTCACTGTACTTCAAAGTAAAGTGTGTTTTTTTACAAACTTGACATGTTCGCAAGTCACTTGTGGTCCATTCAGAATTGACCCTTGACCCACTTTTGGAAGGCGACCCTGTCCTGTCCTCTTCATACGTCTTGCATAAATTCACAGGCAGATAAACTCCATCCCCAATTACCACGCAGACAGTGATGTATCAGGTTGACCGTCTTTAATGAGGTAACTGGCAGTAGGGTAAAACTGACAAAGAAAAGGGATACAATTAACAAAGTGTCCAAATTCCTACTACAATATATGTAAGAGAAGCATTAAGTACCTTAACCTAAAAAAAATACAGTGCATTAAACAATACAACTAATTTCCAATTATACCATAAGTTGACAACTGGAAGCATAATGTTGCTAGATACAATATATCTTATGCACATTTCCTTACTGAGAGCTAGTCAGAACATGTGGCTGACATGAATACACCATCAACATTTTTATCTTTATATAAACCTTACAAACATCTCAAATCTATAAAAATATACAAATAAATGAATAAATAATAAACCCAAGGTTTATTTTTACATACCAACGATGCTTTCAAACGCCCGAACACCAGAATGATGTCCGATAAAAAGGGCATGAGCTCTCCCCTGGCTCTGACATGGAGAACTGATCAGTCGCCTACTGATGATGTCATCAGCTAGAGACACACACTATGTGATTTGAATGACTGCTGTACATCGCCGTGTCTCCTGATGACACAGGGCCAATTGATACCCTTTTTAACTGCATTTTAGATATCAAGTCATGGATGGCAGTGAATTTCCTACAGCTCAACCAGCACAAAACAGAGGTTTATTGGTCCTGAAGGCCAGAGAGAGAAACTTT
>NW_026081263.1:0-1018 GCF_006386435.1 Epinephelus moara | reverse complement strand
GGATGATGTTACCAGCAGTAGGTCTACAATGGTGAAGTCCATTCCTTCCATCAGTGGAGCAACCTTGCGCCCTGAAACAGCATCTTTTTTGCCTGGATCAACGATATCATCTGATGACGCCAGTGAGAAAACACCTATATCTGGAAGCATTGACTCTCAAACCTCCACTCAAGCAGTTCAAGAAGGCAACGGGACCCAAACCCCCAACGAATTAGCTTTGAGCACAACTGCTCCTACAGTATCAAGCAGTTTACCTTCTCATGAACAGATAATGACGACTGAGATAACACCAGCTATTGAGGTAAGCATTCTTGACTCTTCAGCATCCCTTGCACCCACCCTGGCTGAAACTTCAGAGGATACAGTCACAAGTCTGGGAGGGATCACAGCCAGCCAAATCTCTTCTGTCTCTCCTTCTGAGAAAGTTCTGTCTGATGCAATGCCTACACCCGACGAGGAAGGTTCTGGGCTTCCAGCCGTGAACATGTTTACAACTGCCCAACCAGCACATATTTCTGTAGGGACTTTAATATCAAGCGCCACAAATACAACAGTTCAGGCCCCATTGGACAGTGACATAACATCACAAACAGCAGGGAAAGATAAAATATCTGTTCCTGACATTGATGAGTTGGAAAAATCATCAACAACAACAACTTTGTATGAGGGGAAACATGATGAAACAACAACTCCTCCCTTTCATGAATCGATTGCAACCACTACATCCCCCTTCCACAGTGCCATTGAAATGATTAAGACGACAATGGCCTCATTCACTGAATATTTCAGTCAGTACTCAACACAAAGTGAGGAAACTGAGGTGTCCAGCAAAGATGCAACAGCTCCTACAGCTTCCTCGTTGTTTAACACTGAGAAGCCAACTGTACCGCCAGTTGAAGAGGAAGACAGTACTGTCACAGATCAAACAGAGAGGTCCTCAGTGTCGTCCTTTACTGATGAGACAGAGCAAAGTTCCATTTTGATTCCAGTAGATGAAATTGGCTCTGGTGACCAAACC
>NW_026081262.1:0-1724 GCF_006386435.1 Epinephelus moara | reverse complement strand
CCAATGTCCTCAAATGAGACGATAATAAAGTCCTAATGTCCTCAAACAAATGAGACAACAATAAAGTCCCAATGTCGTCAAATGAGACGATAACAAAGTCCCATTGTCCTCAAACAAACAAGACGATAATAAAGTCCCAATGTCCTCAAACGAGACGATAATAAAGTCCCAATGTCTTTAAATGAGACGATATTAAAGTCCCAATGTCCTCAAACGAGATGATAACAAAGTCCCAATGTCCTCAAACGAGACGATAATTAAATCCCAGTGTCCTCAAACGAGTACTTCCTAATTAACAGTGTCTTATCTTGTTACTGTTGCTAAAATTGGTCAAATTTGTTGCCATATCAAACGAGAAACATTATTAATCACAAATAAACAAGTTTCAACCATAAAATGTGATCAGGTTTTGGACCTTGTCCACATTTGTGTCGGGATCGGCTGCAGACTGACTTGGCAGAGATGGCTGCCATCTTGTTTTGACATAGATTAGTGTATTGTGCTCTTACTACCACTAGATGGCACAAAAAGTGTCCACAAACGAGGACAACAGGTCTAAGTTAAGTAGAATGAAGTACAAGGTCAAGTAAATCCAAAATGTGATGTCCTCATGTGAGGACACAGGGTCTCAGGAGGATATGGCCTTGATTTAATTTCAATCAACTAATTTTGTTACAAGTTCATTTAAAAAAGAAAAAACAACAACAACAACAACAAAGCATCTAAATGAGCAATTTCACATAATAAATGAACGTCATAGTCATGAAGCGTCCCAAATTAAATGATACCTGCTTTTGATCCTTTTGGTCCAGGAGGTCTGATCCGGGACCATCCTGATAGAAACTTTATGTTGCTGCTCACACCGACACTGAAATTGCTGAACTCTGTTGTTAATAAGCATCAGGTAACGTTAGCTGTGTGATGATTCGGTTAGCCCTGTCACTGTGCATTTATGGCCAGGCAGACTCTCACAACTGTCCACGATGCGGAGCTCACACTCCTGCAGCAACAGCTACAACACATACAGTTTGTAGAGTGGTTGGTAGCAATGTAACTTCTTATATTTGACTTTTTGATTACTTATTATTATTAAGTGATTTGATCGGCAGATTAGAGGTGGTGCAAATTCACAAAAGAGAGCCGATCCAAAAGAACGCTTAACACTGGAGAAATTATGCCAAATAAACAACAGCCTGTTGTTCGGGCTCGTACCGTCACTGCCCTCGCACTTCCATGCGTCCTTTACGTTAGCATAGGTACATCCACTAGATGGCACCAGAGGGCAGGAACAAAAGTTTCTGACAACATCAAACAAGGCAACAGTAACAAGGTCGTACACTTTTTAGGGGAGGCAGCACTACATATAATGGTCATTAAATACACTGCGACATGTGGAAGGAGAATTCTTTTCACTAAATTACTGATTTGTTCGCCATTTTTAAAATGTCTCCATCATGTCCAACAGTTATAACTTGAACTATGCTACACTGCCCCCATGGATTCCGGTGGTACTGCTCCATTTTGAAAAACGTGCACAAATATGGATGAAATGAACACAGCATATCGACAGGTGGCTCTTTACGTGTCCATATACGTATCCAGTAAGCATAAATGAGCCTTTATGGATAGAGACAAAGCGGAGCACGTCCACCGGAGACTGTCAAGGCAGTGTGATGTAGTTCAAACAAGATCCCAGATAGCAAAACCTTTTGGCTTCTGTTTGG
>NW_026081261.1:0-1419 GCF_006386435.1 Epinephelus moara | reverse complement strand
CTTTGCCAAAATCCCACCACTGCTGAGTGCTGGGAAAGACAGGCCTGCTCTCTCTATGGCTCCCCCAGAAATACTTAAAAGCAGTTCTAAAAGCCTGGTTGTCTAAAAGAGCAGTGTTAAAATGCCAATAGGCGCTCTTTAAATGAATGTTCTTAATAAAAACAGAGCAGGAGACTAAGGAGTGATCGCTAAAACCCACAGGCTGAATGTGACACCTTTTAAAAATATTTAAATGATGTGTAAAACAATAGAGGCGGTCCAGCCGAGCTAATGATAAGAAGTTCTCTTTTGAATGACTCCAGGTGTATTGTCTGTGATTACTGTTAAGAGCCCTCCACACATCAGACAGCTGGTGTGTTTGTGTGATCCTGCTGGGAGAAGCAGCGTGGGGCTGTGAATGATTCCTGTCTAACAGAGGTGTCTCTGTGCAGTTAAAAACATGCACCTCTTAAAAACATGAAATCATTAGAATTGCAATTTTTAACAGTGTCATTTAAAATGTTTAAAAATGCCATCCTCTCCAGCGCATTCGTTGGAGCATAGACATTTAAAAACACAAGCTGAACATTTTCAAAAGTTGCTTTCACTTTTAGTAACACACCTGGAATAATTTCCTCAGAGACAAAAGAAACAGGCAAAAAACTTCTTGAGAATAAAATTCCCACCCCTCCGCTACAGTTGGACTTAAAATCACCTCCCCATTAAAAGCCTGGCTCCATTCACTCTGGTTATCTGCAGTGCTGTGGGTTTCCTATACAAACATGATGTCGACCTTCTTCATATCCATGAGCTTAACCAGAGCAGCTCTCTTAAAATCAGCTCTGGCTCCATTCAGATTTAAAATACTCAGATTAAAATCACACATGGATAAAAGAGAAAAACCAATACACCAAGTCAGGATAAAAGAGCAGCAGATTTTAACACTCATCATCTGGACTGCTTATTTGACCTTTACCTTTGACGATGTGCTTCTTTAGTCTATAGATTTCTTGACCAGACAGCACATCGTCTGCCATCCCAGATTTCCTGGTGAGAAGCTTAGCTGATCGCAGGAACCGTTTCAGATCAGGGAAATGCTCCTCCACCACAATGAGCCTCTGCCCTTTGGTCCGCTATGAAAACCTTTGGATTTCATTTGCAGTGTAGACAGTGTGAGACTCTTGCAACAGGACAAAGTCACTGTCTCTGTCCTGACTGAGCTTCACTCCTCTCCTGCTCACTTTAGTGTTGTTTCTCCCTGACCCGCTGTTTTTTCTTTTCTGTGACACTTTAAGTCGTCATCACTCATCATCTCATCCAACACTGCATCGACCTGTGCTGTCAAGTGATCACTGTTTACACTCTCATTCACTCCAGACACACTGGCTTCAACCCCGTCACTGCGCTCCTTACCTGTCTCACTCCCTGCTCTCTCAGAAC
>NW_026081260.1:0-1944 GCF_006386435.1 Epinephelus moara | reverse complement strand
TTGTCCAAAATTATGAAAAAATGTCATAGTATAGCATGTCGTTCAAAATTATGAAAAAATGTCATAGTATAGCATGTCGTCTAAAATTATGAAAAAATGTCATAGGATAGCATGTCGTCCAAAATTATGAAAAGATGTCATAGTATGTCGTCCAAAATTCTGAAAAAATGTCACAGCATAGGATGTCATCCAAAATCATGAAAAAAAGTCATAGTATAGCATGTCGTCCAAAATCATGAAAAAAAGTCATAGGACAGTATGTCGTCCAAAATCATGAAAAAATGTCATAGTATAGCATTTCGTCCAAAATCATGAAAAAATGTCATAGTATAGCATGTCGTCCTGAGCCTCCCTCGGCATGAGGGTGAGTAGATAATGGCTGAATTTTCATTTTTGGGTGCACTATCCCTTTAAGAAAGATGCTCTAAGTTCTTACCCTAACTAGCCCAGTTTAAATGACACAAAACATGGTCAATCTGACATCCTTCTAACTCCTCCCAACCCCCTCTTTTTTAAAATTAAATAAAATTTTTATTATTTTTTTATTTTGTTTGATTTAAACAGAATGATACATTTTATCTGTAAATATTATATTTTGCAAAAAGATGCACTAAGTTCTTCCTCCAAATCCCCCCCAGCCTTTCTTTTGTTGTTAATTTTATTTTTTTCCCGACTAGTTAACTATTTATTTTCTTTTTTCATTGTTTTAAAAACAACGATAAATAGCACAATTTTTAGTCGTAAATATTATACTTTGCAAACTTTAACCTTTTCTTTACATGTTTGACAAATCCCCTTAAGTATCCCCCTTTTTTGCCTTGTGGAATATGTTTTATATTTTTGTACCAGAAATTCTGTCTTCGCTTTAACACTACTGCCATGATTTTTTTTTTTTAACTTTGAAAACTCAATTAAAAAGTGTTGGGGGAAAAAAAACTTACTTTTCAAGAGTCTTGTTCCTTTAACTCAAAGTAAGTGATTGTGGCCAGATAAGCAGGAAAACTGTCATTCCTAGGTTGCCAGGTAGAGAGGCAACAATACCAAGGCAACAGATTTAACAATACTCCAGTGTCAACATCCAAAACTGCATTAAGACTCTTCCATTGTGTGTACGATTTAAAACGACAGGAACAACATCAAGTGCAAATAAAGAAGGATGACAGGTAACAGCTGAACATGACGTCTCATAGAAGTAATACTTCGTCGTCCTGACTGCAGCAGGGAAGGTAATTTCACAACTGGGGAGCGAGGAGCAAGATGAGTCGAGGTTGGGTGGAGTGACAGACAGGCTGCTGCAGGAAAGAGAGAGCTATGATCCACGGTCCGGCGGCTGCTCTGTTAGTAGCTGCCTATCAATCTGATGCTCCTGATGGGGTGAAGAGGTTACCACAATCTTCTTCATGCATGTTTTTTTTTTTGTCACAAAAGCCAAGTAAAGCGGAGACAGCAGCTGCAATAGTTAGAGGACATTTATTTTGAAGACTGTAAAATGATGGACTGCATTAGCTGTTGTTAACAAGTGTTCAGCTGTTTATATAAACCCATTCTAGACAACCTTAAAACACCAAGAGTAGTTTCATAGCCGCCAGAGACCAAAGATACAATGATCAAGTTATTAAACATCTTTTTTTTTTTCTTCCTTCCTGAGAATCTTATCTGGAATGCAAATGAATACAAAATAATAAATTAAACTGGCAAAAAAAGAAAAGAAAAAGGAAACACTGAACACAAACCAGGACAATGAAAAGGTACAGACAATGGAGATTAGGATGGTAGATGACGTCACGTATTAGCTTATGGTTACTGTTGTCTGGGTGATTTGAACACGAGTGATGACGAACATGCACTCTGAGTAGCTGCTGGAGAATTGACCTATGGCTAAGTCCCGCCCTCAAACGCGATGAGCCAATCACAGTGCGTATAGCCATTCCCATATACTCAGAC
>NW_026081259.1:3976-10530 GCF_006386435.1 Epinephelus moara | reverse complement strand
TGTCTGGTCTGTGTGAGATGGTATTAAACAGCAGGTTCTCTAACAGCTGATGAAACATGTTGGGACTTTGAGACACCAGCTTGCTGTTACACTTTACTGATCCTCCTCAGTCGCATCAGAGTCGTGTTCACTTCAGTTACTGCTGCTACAGGAAGTGCATTGTCTTCAGTTAATACAGGCCTAACCAATCAGATCCACTGCTGACTGACACCTGACATCACAGCGTGTCATTTAAAGGCCAACGCTGCCATCTAGAGTCTGAACTCTGGACCTTCATGATCTTTACTTCAAACAGTAGGAACCAATCAGCTGTCCACTGTCCTAATCTCAACATCTGTTACATGGACTGTGATGATCATTCATGTTCCCCTCAGGCTGTAGGCCTCCACCTGCTGTGGCCCACAGCCTGGGCCTCACCTGCCATGTCAACTTGTCACAGGTGCGTGCTCTGCTGAAACAACAGAGAGAGGCACACCAGCAGCTACTAAAGCAACAAGAAAACAACTTTCAGAGCTTTGTGCAAATCCTGGTTGACTCCACTAACAAGAGAATGGATGAGATGATTGAAGAGGTCCAAGACCTGAAAACCAGTCTGCAGTTCTCCCTAAAGGAAGTGGATGAACTAAAAGAAATGGGAAAAGAGCTGACTAACAAGAACAAAGAAGCACGCACAGACATCAGTGCAGTGTGTGAATCAGTCCTAACAATGAATGGCAAAGCGGACTACCTCGAGGGTCAGTCCAAACGGAACAATATCATCATTGATGGCATTCCCGAGTCCCCACGGGAGACCTGGGAGGAGTCAGAGGTCAAGGTCCGGGAGGTGCTCGCTGTGAAGCTCCAGATGGATGAGAAGAGGACTGAGCTGGAGCGGGCCCACAGGACGGGAACCAACTCAGGGGACAGACCCAGACACATCGTGGTGAAATTCCTCCGGTTCAAGGACAAAATGGCAGTGCTGGGAAGACGCCATAAACTGAAAGGGACTAACATCTTCGTCAGCGAGGACGACACTGAAGCAGTACGCCAAAAGAGGAAAGAACTCATCCCTGCCATGAAGGCCGAGAGGAGCAGAGGGAACATTGCTTTCATTAGATATGACAGACTTATTGCCCCCCCCCCTCCAAAAGCCTGAGAGAATGGAGCAACAAGCCAATATGGGTTTGTAATTTGGTGTAACTTGGTGGACACACACACACACACACACACACATTTTGTTGTTGTTGTTGTTGATTCATCACTGCATTATGTCTGTATGTGAAACCCTTCCTCACAAAGGACTCAAACTAGCCCACATTAATGTGTGCAGTCTTAGAAACAAGGTTCAGGACATCAAGAATGTGCTGACATCAAACAATATTCATATTCTGACCACATCAGAAACTCATCTACATGACTCCTTTGACGATGGTTCAGTGTCAGTAAATGGATATAACACCTGTAGAAGGGACAGGGACACCTCTGGAGGACGAGTTGCAATTTACATCCAAAGTCACGTTCCTGTTAAACGCAGAGAGGATCTGATGTCAAGCACTGTGGAGACACTGTGGCTGCAGCTTCACCTGCCTCACTCCAAACCTCTGTTACTGGGATGTTGTTTCAGGCCTCCAAGAGCTCACAGTGAATATTTAGATGTTTTGTGTGAAATGATTGTGATGAAAATAGAGAGATTTATTTAGTGGGACACTTGAACATTGATTTCCTGTCATCAAGCTGTTCACTGGAAAAGAAACTTCTTCGTGTAACAAACGCTGTAATATGGATCAGGTGATTAATCAGGTTTTGACTAATAGCACAGGAGTCACATCATCCACATGTATCGATCACATTCATACTAATGTTGGAGAGCTGTGTTCAAAGGCTGTGTCTGTACCTGCTGGTGTAGTGTATTATCATTTACTCTGAAGGTTTGGAACAGATGACCAGTAAGGGGCCCAGGGCCAAAAACATATATGGTCAGGGTCAAGAGGATATTTATGGCTCAGGGTTAACGTGGGTGAAATCCAACTAGGGTCACCCTTGGTTGTTTGTCTGACTTTGTCTCACATTTCACAGAAACAGCGTGTCTATATAATGGGAGTAATTTGGGGCTGCTTTTCAGAGTGGTCCACATCGGCTGAAGAACCCTCTCCAAGCATTCTAGATGCTTGATAGATGCTGTACTTCTTGTAATAAACCTTTTCTTTAAGCAAGCAAGACGGTGTCATCTGGAGTCTTCTTCATCACCTTCACATCATCGCTAGTTAATAAACAACACTGGATTTAGGGATCATAATGTAGTAGCTATATCCAGGAAAGCCAAGGCACCTGAGGCTGCACCTGAAATAGTGTTCAAGAGATCATACAAATCATTCTGTTGTGACTCGTGTGTGGAATATTTGTTGGGCTGATGTGTGTAAAGAGAGGGATCCAGATGCTGCACCTGATGTTTTTATGACATTGTTGTGTCCTGTGGTTGATAAACATGCACGTGTCAGGAAGCTAACTGTCAGGGCTGTTAGTGCACAGTGGATTGATTAAAGAAATGTATGGACGAGAGAGACGGGGCAAAGGTGGCGGCAGTTAGGTCTGGCAGTCCATTAGAATGGCATCCTGTAAAATTAGAAGCAAGGTGACCAAACTGAACAGAAAACAGAAGGAAATGTATTATGAAAGTAAGATGTATAATATAAAGCATGATGGGAAAAAGCTCTGGGCTACACTGAACAATATCATGGGCAACAAGAGCAATTCAACACCATCCTTCACTGAATCAGAAGGTGCGTTTATTACTAAACCTGTTGACATTGCTAATTATTTTAACAATTACTTGATGGACAAAGTGAGTAAATTAAGGCAGGAAGAGGTGGACGAATTATTGCTGTCCATCAATAATGAGAAACCAGCTGGTATAGATCATTTAGATGGAAAGCTATTGAAGTGTATGGCCAGCTATGTTGCTGCTCCTATTTGCCACATCTTCAGTTTGAGCCTTGAATGTAACGTCTGCCTCCAAACCTGAAAGAGGCCAAAGTCATTCCATCACCAGAGAACAGAAGAAATGTCTTCATGGGCTCTAACAGCCGACCAGTGAGCCTGTCACCTGTTCTCAATGAACTCAGTTGTTTTTGAACAAATACAATATTATTTCTCTGTTAACAATCTGACAAGTGACTACAGCACGCTGACAGAGTGGGTCACTCAACAGCCACAGCACTAACACAAGTGACAGATGATTGGGTGAAAGAAACTGATAGAAAGAACATTGTGGGAGCCGTATTGTTAGATTTTAGTGCTGCATTCGATGTGGTGGAGCACAAGATATTATTCAATAAACTGAGGTATTATGGCTTTACTCAAACGGCTTTATCATGGATGGAAAGTTATCTATCGAATAGAACTCAAAGAGTATTCTTTAATGGTAGCTTCTCTGAGGCTGGACAGGTTGAAAGTGGAATTCCACAGGGAAGTTTGCTGGGTCCATTGCTGTTCTCTATTTTCACCAATGATTTTCCATCTGCTCTTAAAAAAGCACATATGTCGCTGTATTCTGATGACACAACAATATACATTAATGCACCCACAGATAAGGAAATTACAAACACCCTGAATGAAGAATTGCAAATAGTATTAGACTGGGTAATCAACAACAAACTAGTCTTAAATATATCAAAAACTAAAAGCATGATATTGGATCCAAATTACGCATTGAGATCTAAACCACAGCTAAACCTGACACTAAACAACATAGCTGTTGAACAGGTGGAAGAAACAAAGCTGCTGGGTGTTATTGTAGATTGTAACTTGTCATGGACGAGACACATAGATGCTGTTGTTGGGAAGATGGGAAGGAATATATCTGTTCTTAAAAGATGCTCAGCTTTTCTGACACCACAACTGACCAAGCAAGTCCTCCAAACTCTAGTGCTGTCAGACTTAGACTACTGCTCAGTGATCTGGTCAGGTGTGAACAAGAAGGAGAGAGGAAAGCTGCAGCTAGCTCAGAACAGAGCAGCTCGGCTGACACGTCGAGGCACGCTAAGGTCTAATGTAAATAACATGCATGTCAAGCTCTCCTGGATGAAAGTCACGGAGAGGCTTGTTGTTTTTAGAAATATTAATGTGTTGAAATGTCCCAATTGTTTATATAAGCAACTGACACGTAGCTCTGACACACACACATACATACACACATACATACATACACACACACACACACACACACACACACACACACACACATACACACACACACATACACACAAGGCATGGTTGCACACACCTATAATTATTTGTATTTATGCTCTTTTATTATTATTATTATGAATTATTTTTCTTTCTTTGATCTCATTTATGTATTTTTTATATCTTGCATTGTTAATATTATTTTCTTTGTCTTGTAAGTTTACTTAAACAGTGGGAATATTAGTATGGATCACACTGTCATTGTAAATGTATACTGTCATGTTTGTTTGTTAAGTGTAGCTGATGTCCTGCATCACCTAATGGGGATCCTAATAAATAAATAAATAAATAAATGTGTTATAATAACTGTGCTAACCTGTCATGTGTCAGGTCAACAGTGTCATGTGTCCAACACTTGATCAAGGACACAATCTTGACATGATCATGTGACCCCACACATTTCCCTGGGACTCCACGGGAGGTCATGACCCCTCAGTTTGGGACCACTGGACACTTTTGATGACATTCAGCCTCAGGATGATTGACAGCACCAAACAGCTGCAGAGGTGAACAGCTCGTCTGCTTGACCCTCAAGTGTCAGCTGATCAGATCAGAGCTGTCCTCAGATTGTGTCTCCACTTACCTCAGACACTCTGTCCACAGTCACAACTGTAGCAGCTCATCCACTTGATGATCTGTGTCCTTGATCATCAACCCAGGTGTTGGACACATGACACTGTTGACCTGACACATGACAGGTTAGCACAGTTATTATGAGCCATCCTGAGGGGAACATGAATGATGATCATCACAGTCCATGTAACAGATGTTGAGATGTTTGACAGTGGAGGACAGACTGACTCTGACGCCGTCTGTTTGACTGAAAGATGTGGACGAATGTGTAAAAAGGTGAAACACACTCCAAACACTCCAGTGTTATTAAGATGGGGGGGGGTATAGGACAGTGGACAGCTGATTGGTTCCTACTGTTTGAAGTAAAGATCATGAAGGTCCAGAGTTCAGACTCTAGATGGCAGCGTTGGCCTTTAAATGACACGCTGTGATGTCAGGTGTCAGTCAGCAGTGGATCTGATTGGTTAGGCCTGTATTAACTGAAGACAATGCACTTCCTGTAGCAGCAGTAACTGAAGTGAACACGACTCTGATGCGACTGAGGAGGATCAGTAAAGTGTAACAGCAGGCTGGTGTCTCAAAGTCCCAACATGTTTCATCAGCTGTTAGAGAAGCTGCTGTTTAATACCATCTCACACAGACCAGACACAGAAACATGACCTTCACTTGTGACTCTGGATCAATTCCCAGCTGACTTGTTGTATGTCAAGAGTTTTGTTCTTCAGTGATGTTACAGATAAACAGAGGGAGCTCATAACCCATTCATTTGGATTCATTCTTCACACAACAAATAACATGTTTGTTTGTTCAGTTTTCATGAAGGCGCCATCAGGTGACATCACAGCTGCTCCTGTGGTCGTGCTACAGTCCTCCCATCTGTGGCAGCAGGTCGACCTGACGCTGAATGTTGCCTGTGACTGTCGTGCTTTCATCACCGTACCTGTTGTAAGCTTGTGTTTCACTGTGCATCAACCCTGTTAGCATAGAGCTACAGTAGCTACCTAGCTAACATTAATGTCAACACACTGTTGTCTCAGGACGACATGATAACGGTCAAAATTATAATCAGTGATTTTGATCAATATTAAGATCAGCGTAATTTATTGTGATGACTCTTTGATTTTAGGCACATCAACATATTTTCAGTTTCACATTAAAATAAACAGAGCCCTGCTTCACTCTCATGTTGTACTACGTTCCTGCTGACGTCCAGATCTGACCATCAAAGTGGTGCCATGGCCTCATGGTCATTTAACCGTGGGGAGCCAAAATGGTGACAGTGATGACATGTGATGAGTCGTGCAGCTCTAATATGACCTGTTGATGTCAGACATGATAGATGTGGTACTTCCTGTTTGTTAACATGGTTAAATAACTCCACAGTGTGTCAGAGAGTTTTCTGATTGTTTATTGTGGTTAGAAAAATGTTCACTCCAGTAAAATATATAAATCCAACAATCAGACAACCTACGAGCCCCAAAATCATTTAAAGAACTGGATCATATTTGATTTGAAACTAAACTCAGAGTCAGATTGTCGATAGAAGCGTCTGTAAAATCTAGATTTGAGCCAGTGAAGCATTTTATGAGATCCAGCTGTGAGTCCAGACTAAACCTGGTCCAGGACTGTCAGAGTAAAGACCACAGTCCTGGATCAGAGTTCAGACCAGCTCAGTATCATCAGAGTCCAGACTAAACCTGGTCCAGGACTGTCAGAGTAAAGACCACAGTCCTGGATCAGAGTTCAGACCAGCTCAG
>NW_026081259.1:0-3881 GCF_006386435.1 Epinephelus moara | reverse complement strand
GTTCAGACCAGCTCAGTATCAGCAGAGAATCAGGTGTTGCAGCACTGACAGTCATGAAGCAGGTTGAAGCAGCAGCTGCTTTTTATTCCATCTGACAAGCAGCTACAGGTCCAGGATCAGTTACTGGGGACCAGAATCCTTCCTGGATTAAAGAGACGAGGACAGGGTCAACAACAAAGACAGACACCACGTCATTAAAACTGGTCCAAACTGGTGTGAACTGGTTTTAGACTGTGTGTAGTGTTCTGACCTCGGGCCTTCCTCTTGTAGTAGATGAATCCAGCCAGAGATAAGACCAGACCCAGGATCAGTCCTGAGGCTCCGATGGCAATCTTGTTTCTCTCAGACTCAGGCATGGACGGATCTGAGGACAGACAGGTCAGCAGACAGACAGGTGAACAGGTAGACAGGTGAACAGATACATAGGTGAGCAGACAGACAGGTAGACAGACAGACAGGTGGAGAGGCAGACAGGTGAGCAGGTATTTACCCCAGTCAGTAACCAGAGGTTCTCTCAGGCTGGCGTGTTCCACCACACAGGAGATCTTCTCTCCAGACCTGCTGACACAAAACACATCAGTGATTCTGTTACACTCTCTGAGAAAAACTGGACCAGAACCAGACTGAACCAGAACCAGACTGAACCAGACTGAACCAGACTAGACCTGGATACCTGAATATCTGTGAGATATTAGGTCATCTGAACTTGAAGCTACCTGAACCTGGACCTGTAGCTACCTTGATGTGGACCTGGACCTGTAGCTACCTTGATGTGGACCTGGACCTGAAGCTACCTTGATGTGGACCTGAACCTGTAGCTACCTTGATGTGGACCTGGACCTGAAGCTACCTTGATGTGGACCTGGACCTGTAGCTACCTTGATGTGGACCTGGACCTGTAGCTACCTTGATGTGGACCTGGACCTGGAGCTACCTTGATGTGGACCTGGAGCTGTAGCTACCTTGATGTGGACCTGGACCTGAAGCTACCTTGATGTGGACCTGAACCTGTAGCTACCTTGATGTGGACCTGGACCTGTAGCTACCTTGATGTGGACCTGGACCTGTAGGTGTACTCACCTGGGCGTGTACTCCAGGTGAGAGTGGATCTGGTAGTACCAATCAGCGTCTGCCAGCTCATCAGTGGAAGTGACATCAGAGGTGACTTCCTTTCCGTCTCTGAGCCAGCTGACTTTGATCTTTTTGGGGTAGAAGTCGAAGACGCTGCAGACCAACATGGCTGAATGTTTACCACCAGAGGGCGTCACAGAGTGCAGTCTGACATACGGCTCAGCTGAAACACACATCAGGAGGATGATGATGATGAGGATGATGATGATGATGATGATGATGATGACAGTTAGTATGATGAAGCAGTGTGATATGATCATTAACCCAGTAACTCTAAAGGGTTCAGCAGGATCAGTGGCACCACCTGCAGTGTTTGAGTCACTATCAGCTGTTGATGCAGTTCTTCAGCTGTTGTGTGTAAACTATGACCATGTCCTGCTGTATCAGTGAGACCCTGGTGCTCAGACGGTCTCGTCAGGACAGTTTATAAAGTCTCAGCAGCCAGTCTGGTGTTGGTTTGATTCAAGGGCGTAGGAATGAGTTTAACATTGGGGGGGGGGGACATATTGGGAACCTGACAGATCCGTAAATTGTTTGAGCAGAAATACGTCATAAATTAACTACACTGCAAAACATTCACAAGTAAATTTATTCTGCTGAACAGACACATGTGTAAAGATAAAGGAGAAGACATTGAATGGATGTAATGAACTGATAGATCACATCAGTTCCTGTGTAGTTTTCTGTCACCAACAGAAGTCTTACAGCACTGCACAGTCCTGCATCTAATCATTTGCGTGCCGTGTGATTATTCAGTGTCAAACATGTGCTGTGGCGCACTAAAGGTTGAGAAACACTGGCCGAGGCAAAAGAGCCAAAATGTTTTTTCCTCCTGTCACTTGCAAATTGACTTCCTGTCCAGTGAGTCAAGTTTATCCTGATGGACATGACGGACAGCAACATGGTTCAGTCTGGTTTGAGTCATTATAGACCGGAGCCAAGTTTGAGCCTGCGGAGGACACTGAAACTTCTCTCTGCCTCAGAGGATGGAACAGGGACGACCAAAGGCAACCTGACCAGGGTCACCTGATGTGCCTCAGCTCCTTCAATGAAGTGTTGTGGGGGCGGTCTGGTCTGTGGAATGGTAATGGGCTTAACGCCTAAAGACTGAACCACAGCTGTCGCCTCTTCAAACAGAGCTTTGAAACTTGCCTCATCTCTCTTGAGTGAGGTCCTCACAACGTGGACAGCAGCCCTCATGCCAGCAGTGGTTTCAGTTCTCTTGTGAAAAGAGGTGTTCAGGCGTTCAAGCTCACAAATCACTGGTGAGTCAAGGAGGAGACCCAAAACTGTTTTGCCTTTCCTAAACTGCCCTGGCAGGCCGTTAGCAGCAGATGCAGTATCTGAGGCACCACATGTCATCTCCTGCAAGCTATCCAGCACTGACCCATACTGAGACAGAACAGCTGTGATGGCTTTGCCCCGTACTGTCCATCTTGTGGGACAGAGGGGTTTATTGCAGTGCATGATGGATTCTCTGCATGTGTTGTTGCTGCATGGATCAATAACATTTTTCAATTGCTTTTTTCCACTTTTTAAATCCAGAAGTGATGAAGGTGGGCAATAAAAACACAAGACTCCCACTCTGCACTGCATCATCATGTAGCCAGGGAAAGTCCTTGTACCTCCTCTCTTGGACAGAGACAGTTCTGTTAGACAGAACTTGAGTGTCTATGAATTTTGGGTGTGGCTGATTTGGCTCTGTCCTCTGACCTCTGACCTCAGTGTCTCTCAGCTGTCTGTCCCTGCTCTGAGACGGCACTTACTACAAGCAAACAATCCCATTTTAAGCTTGTTTTGTGAAAGCTTGTAAAATATCTACTGTAACATGTAACATGTACATGTAACATGTTACATGTACATGTTACATGTACATGTAACATGTTACATGTAATACAGTTGTATTCGTAGGTGCATCAGTTGTAGTATGAGTAGTTGCAGTAGCAGAGTGTAACCAGCAGATGGAGACACAGACTGCAGTCTGGTGTGTTTAAAAGAAATGAAAGTGATATTTTAGAACTTCTGACTGCATCATTTAAAACAAACTGTGTTTGAGGTGTGTCATGTCAAATATGACATGTTTCCACTGGTCATGGTGATCAGAAGGAACAACATTCAGCCTTTACATAAATTATATGTCAATAAACATATGTGTGTTAGAGGTGTCTTCAGCAGTTTAAACTGTTTATCAGATAAACAAATCTGTACCTGTCAGTCAGGTGAATCAGTACAGCTGATGTAGATTCACTCACTGTGGTAATGAATTAATGAGATGGTGATGATGATGGTGATGGTGATGGTGATGAAGGTGTGGATGTTACAGAAACACAGACTCACCTGACTTAGTCACAGCATGATGGTAGTCAATCCCAACGTTGTTCACACAGTACCTCTCCTTCTCAGCTCTCCTCCGAGCCAGTATTGAAGGATCATTGTTCCAGGCCTCAGCCTGCTTCACACCGTACTCAGTGTATCCAACAAACTTCCCCAAACTGCTGCTGAACCTGTAGATCTCCAACTTGTTGTAATATTGAGAGTAGATGTACTCGATGTCCTTTGGATCAGTGGAGTTAAACACACAGCGGTTCAGACCATAACTCCGAAATCCATCTGAGGAACAAAAACAATCAGATTGACTCATTGTGTAACTGCAGCTTCACATCACTGTATGAACAGTACCAAGTCTGTATTGATGAGTGATCCGTGTGTTGATCTGTGATGAGTGTATTGATGAGTGTATTGATGAGTGT
>NW_026081258.1:0-1013 GCF_006386435.1 Epinephelus moara | reverse complement strand
AGAAAAGCGTTTTGAGAAGATGTTGTACTGTAACTTAAGCTGTTGCGTTCGATCAGAAGCACTTAGAAACAAGTTTCCAAGCCAGAAACATGTGGTTTGCACAATTCTCCAGTAGCAAGCCAGTTTCCTATAGATTCCCTCTGAAACTGGACAGAAAACAGCATAATGTCACATTTTGCGTTTTCAGCACCAGAAAAGCATTTTGAGAGGATGTTGTAACTTAAGCTGTTGCTTTCGATCAGAAGCACTCAGAAACAAGTTTCCAAGCCAGAAACATGTGGTTTGGTGAATTCTACAGTAGCAAGCCAGTTTCCTGTGGTTTCCCTCAGTAGTTGCTCAGAAAACAGCATCATGTCACTTTTAGCGTTTTCAGGCCCCGAAAAGCATTTTGAGAGCATGTTGTCACCTAGGCTGTTACTTTTGACCAGAAGCACTCAGAAACAAGTTTCCAAGCCAGAAACATGTGGTTTGGTGAATTCTACAGTAGCAAGGCATTTTCCTCTGGTTTCCATCACTAGTTCGTCAGAAAACAGCATCATGTCACTTTTACGTTTTCAGGTCCCGAAAAGCATTTTGAGAGCATGTTGGGCATGTTAGGCTTTTGACCAGAAGCACTCAGAAACAAGTTTCCAAGCCAGAAACATGTGGTTTGGTGAATTCTATAGTAGCAAGGCAGTTTCCTCTGGTTTCCATCACTAGTTGGTCAGAAAACAGCATCATGTCACTTTTAGCGTTTTCAGGCCCCGAAAAGCATTTTGAGAGTATGTTGGGCATGTTAGGCTGTTACTTTTGACCAGAAGCACTCAGAAACAAGTTTCCAGGCCAGGAACACGTGGTTTGGTGAATTCTATAGTAGGAATGCAGTTTCCTCTGGTTTCCATCAGTAGTTGGTCAGAAAACAGCATCGTGTCACTTTTAGCATTTTCAGGCCCCGAAAAGCATTTAGAGAGCATGTTGTCACTCAGGCTGTTACTTTTGACCAGAAGCACTCAGAAACAAATTTCCAAGCCAGG
>NW_026081257.1:0-1534 GCF_006386435.1 Epinephelus moara | reverse complement strand
GGTATTTCGGACGACATATTATACTATGACTTTTTTCGGTATTTCGGACGACATACTATACTATGACTTTTTTTCATGATTTCAGACGACATACTATACTGTGACTTTTTCATGGTTTTCGACGACATACTATACTATGACTTTTTTTTCATAGTTTCGGACGACATACTATACTATGACTTTTTTCAGAATTTCGGACGACATACTATACTATGACTTTTTTTCATAGTTTTGGACGACATACTATACTATGACTTTTTTTCATACTTTCGGGCGACATACTATACTATGACTTTTTTTTCATAGTTTTGGACGACATACTATACTATGACTTTTTTCAGAATTTCGGACGACATACTATACTATGACTTTTTTTCATAGTTTTGGACGACATACTATACTATGACTTTTTTTCATACTTTCGGGCGACATACTATACTATGACTTTTTTTTCATAGTTTTGGACGACATACTATACTATGACTTTTTTTCATACTTTCGGGCGACATACTATACTATCACTTTTTTTTCATAGTTTTGGACGACATACTATACTATGACTTTTTTTTCATAGTTTCGGACGACATACTATACTATGACTTTTTTTCATGGTTTCGGACGACATACTATACTATGACTTTTTTTCGAGGTTTGGGACGACATACTATACTATGACTTTTTTTCATGGTTTGGGACGACATACTATACTGTGACTTTTTTTCATGGTTTTGGACGACATACAATACTATGATTTTTTTTATGATTTCCAACGACATACTATACTATGACTTTTTTTCATAGTTTTGGACGACATACTATACTATGACTTTTTTTCAGAGTTTCGGATGACATACTATACTATGACTTTTTTTCATAATTTCGGTCGACATACTATACTATGACTTTTTTTCATGGTTTGGGACGACATACAATACTATGATTTTTTTTTATGATTTCCGACGACATACTGTACTATGACATTTTTTCATTATTTCGGACGACATACTATACTATGACATTTTTTCATTATTTCGGACGTCATACTATACTATGACTTTTTCATAGTTTCGGACAACATACTATACTATGACTTTTTTTCATAGTTTGGGACGACATACTATACTATGACTTTTTTTCATAGTTTCGGACGACATACTATACTATGACTTTTTTTCATGGTTTTGGACAACATACTATACTATGACTTTTTTTTCAGCATTTCGGACGACATACTTACTATACTATGACTTTTTTTTCAGCATTTCGGACGACATACTATACTATGACTTTTTTTGATGATCTCGGACGACATACTGTACTATGACTTTTTTTTCAGTATTTCGGACGACATACTATACTATGACATTTTTATCATGATTTGGGAGGACATACTATACTATGACTTTTTTTCACGATTTCAGACGACATACTATACTATGACTTTTTTCTTAGTATTTCGGACGACATACTATACTATAAAATTTTTATCATGATTTGGAACGACATACTATACTATGACTTTTTTTCAGTATTT
>NW_026081256.1:0-1158 GCF_006386435.1 Epinephelus moara | reverse complement strand
CACTTTGGTCAACTGAGGTTGTTTTTAAATGTGCCTTATAAATAAAGTTTGACTTGACTTGACTGAAGGACTGATGAGATGATGATGAGAGGCAGGTGTGTCAGCAGGTGGGAGTCTGAGGACATCTGGTGGACAGGTGGAGAACTGCAGGTGTTCTCAGAAGTGCATGAAGGAGGTAGAGATGCCAAGACACATTTAAAGACACTGGGTCTCATTCATGAAAAGTGAGTAAATCTGTGTGTAGATTTGCACATAAAAGCCTACGCTACTAAAAACCTACTCCGGATTCAGGAACGTCGCGGGAAACTCAGATTTGATCGTAAACACGTGTGTATGATCATGAATGCCAATCCATGGTAAAGTGACAGCGCACTCCCGGTAATCAGCAATTACCATAAATCCCCGCCCATGAATAGCCAATGACCACCATATAAGGAGGTGTAGGTGCATCCTGTCGACCTGTCAGTCATGGCGCAAACAAAGAAAGAGAGGGAAGGAAAAAATAATTTTTCCGAAGTGGAGATCGAAATAATTTTGGATGAAGTGGACTTATTTTCTTCAGTTAGTAGTGGAGTGACAGGGACAGGCAAAGCAAAGGCCTGGAGGGAGGTAACAGATGCTGTTGATGTTGTCTCCGTGGTACAAAGAACCATGTCAGAGGTGAAGCGTAAACGGTTTGATATGAAACTGGAGGCAAAGAAACGCATAAGCACACACACAGAAAAATACAGCGGTCACCAAATAAACAGAAGATTCATTTGTGGGGTTTTGAATGAAGTGGGAACGGGAAACCAGAGATGTTTTGTGCGTAATGGATAAACTCTAAATCAGTGATGGCTGTCAGAATGTAGAGATATTTAATATTTATTTTAACAAATGATACGGATAACATATAGCCTACAGCAGTTTGTATGCATCGTCTTCAAATTATTTTAATCTTAATAGTCTAAAGCTCTGTTTTATACAACGTAAAATAACATTTTTCAAATCAGATTTATTCATTCAAATGATCAAAAAGCCAAATAAATAAATAAATAAATAAATAATTCTTTCAGCTGGCGCGTGCTCCTTCGTGGCTCCACCACCTGCTGCTCCTGCTGAATCCAGGCACAGAGGCCGAAGACGCTGTGATCCGGCTGTCCTCACGGATATTTTTGT
>NW_026081255.1:0-1529 GCF_006386435.1 Epinephelus moara | reverse complement strand
CGCTTGGTTGCCGGTGCTGGTATTAACTCACTTGTTCTTGAAGTCCTCCACAAGTGTCTGCATGTTCCTCAGCTCTCCCTCCAGCTTGACCTTCTCATTGCCGAGCCCATCCAGCTGTCTGCGCAGGTTGGCGATGTAGGCCTCAAACATGGCGTCGATGTTGGAGCGGCTGGTGGTCTGATCCTGCAGCAGGCTCCACTTGGTCTCCAGCATTTTGTTCTGCTGCTCCAGGAAGCGCACCTAAACGGTAAAACCATTCGCCATGTTTAGAGCTAGTCTCACGTGGGGAAATTTTACACGTTGAATATGACTACAAACCACATCAATCAGACTATAATTAATGAAATAATTAGGACTACATAATGGATACATTACATATCTGTAGATTTGTGTGCATGTCAATGTCTGTTTTCATTTTGTCCTTTTCAGCATAGTATAAATAAAATAGCCTGATCGTACTGTCCCGTTTCTTCATGATAAGCCATGCTCATTCTGAAGTAATAGAGATGTTTGTCTTCTTTGTTTTACTTTCCTTGGGTGATCCATCAAGCCACACCTGTGTGTGACTTTACCACACAAAAAGCTCTTGTATGCACCAATACTGGCAGCTGCCATATTAAAACACCCCTCAGGGCAGGGATGTTCTTGACATAAACCACTGTGGAGTCTCTCTGCACAGTATAGTTGAACTGTATTCGTATTTGAGAACATTTGACATGATACAGAGAAATATGTTTCAAAGCCTGTTACTAGAAGACAGAAGGTGCATGCGTGGCACACAGTACAGAGCTCTGCCATTGGGTTTTGAACCCTCGAGAAGGCGGAGCCCATCCCTCCATTTTGGGTGTGTACCTTCGCCTCTAAGCTTTTTTTTTTTTTTTTAAAGGCCAGGTAACGTGTACCATGCCACACCTCAGCCCCTCCCCTTAAACCCCTGACATTACCACTCCCTGGCCTCTAGGATGCATACTTTCACTGATTGAACTTGCCTGCCACAGCCCCCAGTAATTATTACTGCATGCCTGTAGCTGTTAACTGTGACATCCATTGCGTGCAGATGCTTTGAGGATATACAATTTGTGTAATTATTCTATTTCATAAAAATATTAAATCTAAATGTTCCATAAAGTACTTTGCAGTAGTTTTGAATGTTAGGTTGCACAATATTTCATTTTGAATTGATCATTTAATAGTCAGAAGTCTACTATAAATAAACAGAATGGGATCAGGTCACCTATATGAAGACAGATAAGGCATGAACACATTGCAGAAAAAGCTAATGGAGCATTTTCTTCCTGCAGGGTGTGGTTAACTTTCTTCCCCTTCCCTTTCTGCCTGAGTAAAAAGATCTCCCATCCCCTTTAGAGGTCTTCATTTATTCATGAAAGTGTAGATGGGTGAATTTAAAAACTCAGTTATTTCATCGTATGAAGTAAATGACAATAGTCGGTGCAAAGATTCCTCTATTATGCAACGCATTGCATATACTTAAGATGTCCACTTTCCGCAGCACCATTGAGAGCTTGCGA
>NW_026081254.1:0-1675 GCF_006386435.1 Epinephelus moara | reverse complement strand
TTTTGGGTGCCTGAAAACGCAACGTTCTGAAAACAGGTTCCAGAGTGCAACATTTTGGAAACGGCAGCGTCTCCGTTGTCATGTAAACTTGCAATATGCAGTTCCTCTGAAAACGGAGGCTTTTCACACACGCGCATTACGGTTCCAGTCACTAGGCATGCCGACCGTCACAACAACAACAATGCTGAGCCCTGTTTGTGCTGCTCACCCTGTTGATTTGAAGTGAAGTGTAGATCTGTCACGCCAGGGCCACACCGCCCGCGGAAGCACCGCAAATAGCCTCGAAGTGCCGAGAAGTGAAGCCAGTTTCCTTTCGGCGCCCATGTTAACCGATTGTGTCATCCACACCGGCCGCGCCGTGCAGCTCCACCACCGGCCCTGCAGCGATCATTACGGCGTCTGGTCTATTTTCTGCGCGAGCCGCGAGCAAATGTGTCAAACCGGGCAGTTACCCATGATGGAAAAACAACAGCTGGGAGCAGACCGGCGCGGAGAAATGTGCGTCTGATGTGAACGGAGGTGCTCCGGCTCGCGTGAGAATTTCGGTGTGCTGCGCTTTGCAGGCAGTGTGGCCCTGGAGTCACTGTAGCAACTCCACCTTGTCATCCATCCAGACAAAGTTAAGACAAAGGAAGTTGAGGTTGACTGAACTGAACCAAACAGGGCAGGTGTGGACGCAGCCTTAAATAAAGGTAACAGTCTAAATTAGTCTAAATTAGCCCCCATCAACATCACTAACAGGTCTTAATGAGCATTCATTAATATGAATGGGCTATTCATAATTATTTAGTACTTCAAATTTGCAGTGTTGGTGGTGAAAGCAAATGAATCTGTCCACACACTATTAAATCCTTTATTTTCCCACGAGATATTTCCTTTTTTTGGATTTGGCATTCGTAGCCAGCCTAGCTACAAGACTCCAGGCATCCACTGCTACTGAAGCTCAGCAAAATGTAGAGGAAAAGGCACCAGGTCGTAGAGTTTCTGTTACCTTAGAATGAGCCCTTTATATCTACATAAGGAGCAGGTCCTCATCTACAAAGATTACCATGTTGCACCACCATGTTTCTACAGTGGCCCAAAATGGACAAATCAAACACTCACTGTAGGTATTCACGTTTTTGCGTTTTCACATCAGCAACCACAGCTAGAAGCCCTTCTGCGACATGCAGTGTCAGAAAACTTTTTTTAAGGTGAAACAGCATTATTCAGTGTTATTACTGGTTTTAATCACCTGGTCTGTTTGTTTTGGAGAGGAGGAGACCTCTGAGGATATTTATATCCACAGTAAAAACCTCCTGAACAATGAACACTGAAGAAACTCTTAATCGTGAGAAGTTTGGGCTGCTTGAAATCTGCAATCCTCACTTCTAGGTGCCACTAAATCCCCTTAAATCTTACACACTGAACCTTTAACAACAAATATAATTAGTTTCAGTGCTTGTTATGTTACTTTTGTCACTCGGCCCAACTCTGTCAAAGCCAGGTCCCTTTAATGAACTCCAAATCCTCCATATCCACATCTCCATCAATGCTAGCTTAACAACAGCCCCGCTGACAGCATACAGCAGAACTTCAGAAGTCCAGTTGTCATAATGAAGCTGTGGGCTTCAGACACCCTGACCCATGGCTAATGTTTTGTTTTTTTTCCCAACATTATCTTTATTGAGTTTTC
>NW_026081253.1:0-1081 GCF_006386435.1 Epinephelus moara | reverse complement strand
TAGATTTAAAATTTTTTTTTTTATTTTTATTTTTTTTTTTTTATTTCTGCAATTTACTTTGAGAGTTTTCTAGATCTTTAAACAGTGTCTCTGTAGTAACGTAAAGATTCCTGTGACATTTTTCTAAAATTTTTAAAGATATCTTTCAATTCTTAGGGATATTCTAGATCTCTTTAATATTTCTTTTGATGGTCTCAAAAGTCCCGAGATATTCTCACAGGTCTCTGAACATTTTCTTTAGGATTTCTCCTGATTTTTTAAAAATATTTTTCATCTATACTCTGTATATTTGCTAAAAATATTTCCAGATTTCTCTTCCTTTTGTTTTTAAGAATTCTTCAGATTTTCTCCCTCTTAAAATGAATTCATGTCAAAAGGTTTTCTAGATTTTCCGTAGGGATGTTTTAAAGATTTCTTTTAAATTCTGTTTAGTTTCTAAAAAGTATTTCCAGATTTCTCTTCCTTTTGTTTCGAAGAATTATTAAGATTTGTTTACTCTAATAAAAGGTTTTCCAGATTTTCTGTAGGATTTCTCTAGATGTTCTCTATGAACTCGAGCGCCTCCTCAGGTTGGCCTGGTTTTTTGGGTTCAAGAGAAAGTCAACAGATGGAGAGAGTAAATGAGATTAGACAAATCTCTGCTGATCCGAGGGGGTTAAACTGGTGTCAGACCAGCAGAGAGCAGGGTCGAGATAAAAGTGGAGACAACAGATGATTCAAGACGACAATTAAACATGTCGATTTTAACAAAGTGAGCAACGTTTCTGTCGCTCACACACTCACAAAAACATTTACAGGAATGTATTGTAAGATATAAAAACATCCACTGTAGTGTCTAATGTCATTACTTAATAAACTGACTTAATTTGGACATTGACGTGTGTTTGGACACCTCGTCCAGCGTCTGTCTGCAGTTTGAGATGAGCGCTGTGAAGCCTCAGAACGACCTGACATGACCTCTGTAGGAAGAAGTGAGAGAAAAAGAGGGAAGGAGTTTTAGAGAAGTTGTGATTCAGTGGGCCGAGGCTGAAGTGACGAGTCAGTCGGCGCATAGTCTGAGTGGGCGGAAGTTCGCTGCATA
>NW_026081252.1:0-1524 GCF_006386435.1 Epinephelus moara | reverse complement strand
TCTGTCCTGCATCTCTCTCTGTCTCTGTCTCTGTGTCTCTCTCTCTCTCTCTCTGTCTCTCTTTGTCTCATTGTGTCATACGGATTGCTGTTAATTTATTATGTTGATCTGTTCTGTATGACATCTATTGCATGTCTGTCCGTCCTGGAAGAGGGATCCCTCCTCAGTTGCTCTTCCTGAGGTTTCTACCGTTTTTTACCCCCGTTAAAGGTTTTTTTGGGGGGAGTTTTTCCTTATCTGCTGCGAGGGTCCTAAGGACAGAGGGATGCCGTATGCTGTAAAGCCTTGTGAGGCAAATTGTGATTTGTGATATTGGGCTTTATAAATAAAATTGATTGATTGATCTCTGTCATGTTTATTTTTCCTTTTTTTGCAAAATAGTCAATAGCATCTATAACAAAATGGTATGCTAATTCTTTAACTATAAATCACCTATTCTATAAATTAAACATTCTTCAACTATAAATCGACTATTAAAATTGTTTAATTAAATTAATAATTTCTTTAGTAATTTTTGTTATACTCTGACTGCTGAGTAATATGTATGTTGATGTTATCCAATGTCAAGTCTCTGATCATGTGATGAGACGATACGTTCACAGTAGTCTGCACAGGGCCCGTCATAATACTGTGTACTGGGGCCCATCACAACTACCTTACGCCACTGGCAGTAATCCTGGTAAAGGTGTAAAGGAAACAGACAGGGAGCTGCAATGTTGGTGATTGACAGCAAATGTTACAGGCCTTTATGCTTAATAATTTTGGCTGCAAGTAAAAAAAAAAAAACGAAAAGAAAAAGAAAACTAAAAAAAGGTGATAACCTGAGGTGCCACAAGCCTCTACTCAAATAATAAAGGATAACTATGTCATGGAAAAAACTGACCTTTTCTTTAAAGCTGCAAGTCAACAGATTTCAGTCAAATTAGGTAAAACAGATACAATATTTAAGTGCCATTAAACCTGGCTATTGTATTTTACATATTTTTAAGGATGTAGATAATGAATTGTATAATTTACCTACCACTGACACTTAAAGGAAATATGATGTTTTTTGTAATGTGAACAACTTCTCCATTCCCAATCCGTCTCCAACATCTTAACTGTATTTTTTTTCTCTGCTTGTCAAATACAGTTTAAAATTAAATGCTTTGATTGGGCCCTATGATTGACTCGAGACCTGTCCATGGTGCACCCCGTCTCTTGCTCAATCTCAGCTGGGATCAGCTCCAGGACCCCGCAGAGCCAGTAAAAGATAAGTGGTTACAAATTAAAGATGGATGGGTGAATGGATGGATTGGCTGTATGCAAAGAAGTTGTTCATATACATAGAACAGACAGAGAACCAAACATAATCTGTTGAGTGCACAGGCACAGGGCATTATGTACAAAACATTAATTTGTCTCTTTTCTGCAGTGGTTTTTGCAAAGGAGAGTACAGAAAATGTGATTTACACAACAGATATTTATGCTGTAGCACATAAAACAAATATAATTTCAATCAATCAATCAATTTTATTTATAAAG
>NW_026081251.1:0-1144 GCF_006386435.1 Epinephelus moara | reverse complement strand
CAGTTGTCTCAGGTCAGCCCAAATCAAAATGTTATCTGGATGCTGACGTAATTTACTAATACCTGAGGAAAGCCGTACGTTCTGTGAGTCTCAGTGGCTCACACAGGTAGACATGCGGTTTGTGTTATATTGTCTTTTGTTGACGTGAAATCGAGTCCAGCTTGACGCAAATTTGTGTATATCATATTTTCTTTCCTTTCTTTTTAATGTCGCTGGTACGTGGTGCTCACTTACAGAAGCATATTCGCTGTGGTAGATGTGGGCTGCGACTTTAAGATCGCCAGTAATATGTTGTGTATGTTTGTGAATTTGTGACAAATCTGCTAACGGAGGCGAAGCACATCTGCAGCTGTTCGGTAAGGAAACCAGTTAAATTGGAAACCAGTAGGGACACAACACCGGCGGGACCCAACGTAAATATTGCGGGAGCGGGCGGTTTGGACTTTGCTGCGGGCGGGAACGGGTGGCTAAAAAAAAACACTGCGGGATCTTGGTGCACATGCATAAGCGTTTCCACTCTATATTTATTCATAAATGGACAAATATGCCCTGGCCTGAACCAGCTTTCATACCAATTTGCCGCTTGCTCCACCTGTCTGTCTGTCTGTCTGTCAGCTCCATCTGTCATGAGACAAACATGAAAGAAGACGTGCAGTTTATTGTGTTTCACCGGCGACGAGCTGTCATTACGGACGACAATTACGCACGGCTGCGCGCTCTTTATAACTCACTGTGTGAACCTATGTTGCATAATAAAGATTTGCCCCCTCGTCATTTTTAACCGCCCCCTCAGTAACTTCATCCTGGCGCCAGGCCTGCCTTAAAGGACAACTTCGGTATTTTTCAACCTGGGCTCTATTTCCCCATGTGTATGTGTGCGTATGATTCATGGGTACCACTCGTTCTAAAATTGGTTCAGTATTGAGCCGCGAAACGAGCTAAAGCGGTAATAGGGGCAAATGCGTCCCCTATAAAAGTGCTTTTTTTCCGCCACTGACCGGTTCAGATTGCCAGTGCTGTCTCTGTAAATAGCATATTGTAGCGGCCCTGGGGCAGTGGTGACTGTGAATGAGTGGAGTCAGCTGTCAGTTAGTGTTGGAGCAGAAAGGCGAAAGTTGTCCCCGCTCGGTATTGTAAATGAGTA
>NW_026081250.1:0-1389 GCF_006386435.1 Epinephelus moara | reverse complement strand
TTTGTTTCCAAATATTTATTTGAAAACAAAACCAATCATACAGTCAGTAAAAAAACATTTTGTTAATAATAAAAAAACGAATCTCAACAGTGACCGCGCCAGCCGGCGGGACTGCGGCTGAACCGCTTCCAATGTTCATTCATTCATTCATTCATTCAGTCGCGTGTTCAGAGTGTGTGTATGTGTGTGTGTGTGTGTGTGTGTGTGTGTGTTAGTATGTCAGAGAGGAGAAGTATCAATAAAAAAAAGTTTCCACTAATTATTTCGGTGTTTATTTCTTTTATTCTTATTTTTTTTAATTAAAATGCATAATATAGCCAACAATATTATTACCAAAAGTTAATCTAATTTATTATTGTAGAATGTATTTAGCAAATCACCACTTTCAACTGGAGACACAGTGCAGCAGCAGCTCAGCAGCAAAAAGAAAAAAAAAAGGCGGACCTACCTAAATATTTTTATTTGTTATCTTTTGCATATGTGTGGCTGCTCTGTGTGTGTCTGAGCAGAGTGCACGCACGTTGTGCACCCGCATAGAGACGCATATTACTAACTTGTTTAACAGCGAAATACTGCGTCGTTGACTTTAGACCAGGTTTTTGTTGGTCACTGGCACATTTGCTTTTTACGTCATCTAACTAACAACGCGCCATGACTGTGCCTGACCACTCCTCATTTTTAGACCAACACACCCAGAGAAGCGCAAGTTCATTTGCTAGTTAGACGACGAGGGCGCAGGGCGTGAAAATGACAACTGCGCCTGCATCTAAATAGCAATGACACTTGCGACATGGATTATGTGCCCTCCGTTGAGAGTTGATCGTGAAAAAAGGTCTTTGGAGTTGTGTTTATTTTCAATAATGATTTTTGAGAAATGGGCCTATCTTGCTTGTTTGACATTATTGTAAAAACCAGTATGGCATTTACAGTAAGGATGTCAAAGTGACCATTTAGTTTACTTTTCCTCCATTGTCTCTCAGCTCTGCAACAGTTTCTTTTAAACTGGCAAATAGCAGCAGTTTTCCATGGTAACATATGGGTTATTTGTCTTTTTTAATTCTTGGAGGAGCAGCAATGTCAAAAGGAGATCTCAATTTATTGTTGAAATCATGCAATATATCATCAACAGAGCAGGCGTTGGATGGAGGAAAAGTATTCATGATATCAAAAAATCTAGTCCTTGCCTTGTCATCAAGTAATCTTTTCACAACAGTCTCATTAAACTGAGTTTATGCAGACATGGTAACATTAAAAAACACACCAAAATGGTCAGAAACAGGAACACCAGTGATATCATAAATACACTGAACAAAAATATAAACGCAACACTTTTGTTTTTGCTCCCATTTTTCATTAGCTGAACTCAAAGATCTAAAACATTTTCCATAC
>NW_026081249.1:9909-12056 GCF_006386435.1 Epinephelus moara | reverse complement strand
CCAAACTCACCGTGGGATCAGCAGGACTGGGACAGTGTGTGTGTGAGATCATCTGAGTATACATGATTTATACTCACTGTAAAATAAAGCTTCTATTAAATCATGTTGTGGTTGCACTTTTTTATTTTTACAGCGTCAGAAAAAAAAACAGACAGAACAGTTAACTGTAACATTAGGAAGACACACAACAGCTCATGTGGGGTACAAAGTGTATACAGAATAGTACAATACAGAGGTTTCATCCAGCAGGGTTGAAGAGCTTGTGGCTGAGCTCTGAGGGGAACGAGTAGAAGAGCAGAACCAGGAAGAGCAGAGCCAACACAGCAATCAGCAGCAGCACACAGTGCAGCCTGTACTGCCTCCACACCAGGATACACATCGTCCTCAGAGGGCTCAGCAGCCACGACATGCTGCTGCCGGGACGACTGCACAGAGAGAAGCCGACAGTTAACATTATTATTTCCATACGAAGAGGACTGAAGAATATGTGACTACAGGAAAAAATAACATAAATATTGAATCAACAGGTTTTTAATTACTGAATTTTTTACAGACTTAGCACAGTGAAGATATATATTTTATTCTTACTATCTTAAGTACTAGTGTTAAACATTGTAGCATAATGCACATTTATATTTCTGTTTTATTTTATTACTTTATATTTACATAGTTCTATTTCATATTCTTATTCTTCTCATAATTATCTATTCTTTACATTGGAGCGAATGTAACTAATCACAGTTTTCCCTCAGTGATCAACAGTTCTTTTCTTGTGCACTAAAAAACAATTTTATTTGAGTATATACATTTTTCTATATTTTTTTAATCTCAAGTTTTTTTTTCTCACATTTCAAGTAATATCCCTTACAGAGTAAAAACAAATGGATAAACTGTAATGAGACTCAGTAAATATTATTATTATATCATACCTTACTTTGTTTAGAAATAGATTAAAAGTATTTTTATTTTCTATAACTATTAACTGATACACAAATGCAAAAAAATGTGTTTTGACCAAGATGTTTGTTTTGTATTATTTATTCATTGAGTTGGATCTTCTACCATTATGGGTTTACTGTGTGAAATAGCTGCACTATGTACATGTTATATTGTTTTAATTTTTACTTTGATTTAAATAGCCTATGTTACTACTTGTTATTTATTGCAAATAAAGCCTTGTTTTGAACCTGTTTGTTATTGTTTGAAAGCCTGCAAGGTAATGTTCCTGTGAGGAAGTGTAATACTGAATTGTTCTAAATAAAGTTTTTACAAAAACATTTCTGCTGAGTATTATTACGTCACCAACAGGTGCGTTTGGGGTCAGTGTGAAACGGTAATTGCTAACTTGCACATGGTGAGACCCTCTGCTTTCACTATTTAACTTTTATCCTCACTGAGGTGTGTGCGGCTTTTGTGCTAGTTTGCTACTGTTAATCTTTAATATGGCTTTTGAGCCTCACTCAGCTCTCAGAGTGTTTGAAACATTTGAGGAGCGTTAAAATAAGTTGAAGATGGAGCAGACTGTGGAGGAGTTTATGGTGCACACCTGCAGAATGCCGTTCAGACAGGTGAGTAAAAACTTGTGTTTGTAGCTGCAGCTGCTGTTGAGTTGATGTTGATACATGTCGGTGATTTCTGTGTTGCACAGTATTTTATTTGTGGCTTTGAAGCTTGTTCTCATAGCTCTTTGTATTTGTTGTCGCTCATGTTTGGTGTCTGAGTTGTGACCTTCCTGGTTGCATTATTGATAATCTGTTGTAGGCACAGAATGCAAAGTGCTGTCTCTAGAAAATGAATATATTTCACTCTGACTTTTTCATGATATTTTTGATGATGTACTAGACATTTTCCATAGCATAGAATACTATGACTTTTGAAATGATATTTAATCATATACTAGACTATGACTTTTTATCATGATTTTGGACGACATACTATACTATGACATTTTTACATGGTTTTTGGATGACATACTATACTATGACTTTTTTTTTAATGATTTTGGATGACATACTATACTATGACTTATTTTCATGGTCTTGGATGATATACTATACTATGACTTATTTTCATGGTCTTGGATGACATACTATAATATGACTTTTTTCATGGTTTTTGACGACATACTATACTATGACTTTTTTTTA
>NW_026081249.1:0-2192 GCF_006386435.1 Epinephelus moara | reverse complement strand
TTTTTTTCATGATTTTGGACGACATACTATACTGTGACTTTTTTATATGATTTTTGCCAAAATACTATACTATGACTTTTTTACATGATTTTGGACGACATGCTATACTATGACTTTTTTACATGGTTTTTGTTGACATACTATATACTATGACCTTTTTTTCATGATTTTTGGCAACATACTATACTGTGACTTTTTTTTCATGATTTTGGACGACATACTATATTATGACTTTTTTACATGGTTTTTTTGATGACATACTATATTATGACTGATTTTCATGGTTTTTGACGACATACTATACTACGACTTTTTTTCATGATTTTGGATGACAGTATATTATGACGTATTTTCATGGCTTTTGACGACATACTATACTATGACTTTTTTTCACGATTTTGGACGACATACTATACTATGACTTTTTCCATGATTTTTGAGTACGTACTATACTATGACTTTTTGTCACGATTTTCGATGACATACTATGCTATGACTTTTTTTCATGGTTTTTGACGACATACTATTCTGTGACTTTTTTCATGATTTTGGCGACATACTATACTATGACTTTTTTTCATGATTTTGGACGACATACGATGCTATGACTTTTTTTCATGATTTTGGATGACATAGTATATTATGACTTATTTTCATGGTTTTTGACGACATACTATACTGACTTTTTTTCACGATTTTGGACGACATACTATACTATGACTTTTTTCATGATTTTTGAGTACGTACTATACTATGACTTTTTGTCACGGTTTTCGATGACCTACTATGCTATGACTTTTTACATGGTTTTTTTGACGACATATTATAATTTTTTTTCATGATTTTGGACGAAAAACTACTATGACTTATTTAAATGATTTTTGACAACATACTATTCTGTGACTTTTTTTCATGATTTTTGGCAAAATACTATACTATGACTTTTTCATGATGTTTTTTACATGGTTTTTGGCGACATACTATATTATGACTTTTTTCATGATTTTTGGCAACGTACTATACTATGACTTTTTTTTTATGATTTTTGGCGACAAAGTATACTATGACTTATTTTCATAATTTTGGATGACATACTATACTATGACTTATTTTCATGATTTTGGATGACATAGTATATTATGACTTTTTTTCACGATTTTGGACGACATACTATACTGTGACTTTTTTCATGGTTTTTGGCGACATACCATACTATGACTTTTTTTTTACGATTTTGGATGACATACTATGCTATGAATTTTTTTCGTGGTTTTTGACAACATATTATACTATGATTTTTTTTCATGATTTTGGACGAAAAACTATACTATGACTTTTTTCATGGTTTTTGACGACATACTATACTGTGATGTTTTTTCATGGGTTTTGAGTACATTCTATACTATGACTTTAATTTCACGAGTTTTGACAACATACTGTCCTATTAGATTTTTCATGATTTTTGACAACATGCTATACTATGGAGTTTTTTCATGGCTCTTGCCGACATGATTTTTGACGAGGTATGACGTTTTTTAAGACATACTATATCATGACCTCTTCATACTATAGTATGAATTTAAAAAAAAAAAGTTTCTTTATTATATACTATAGTATGACTTTTTGATATTTTTCATGACATGTTATACTATGATCTTAAGTGACATTTTCTTTAATTGCATACCCTCATATAACTTTAGGTAACAGCACTAGTTTGCTGACTGAACTTAATTCAGTCAGCACTCGCTGGGTGCCACTAGTTGCAGTGCAACAGTAGCTTTCTTTAAGTTGTCAATCCTAACTTGGTGCTTGTAAGTGGGGTGTATTTTAATGCAGGAGCTGAATACTGTATTAAATGTAAGCTAGTGAAAGTAATGAAAGCGACCCGTCACGTACAAATAGTTATGTGATCCATCGTTAACAATAAAATATGAATTATAGCCGCTTTACCAATCTTTAAACATGTTGTCCATGGAATTCAGTTTATTTCACATTGCCAAAAGAGACAAAAAATAAATATTACACACATTTCAACAGATATATAAACACAAATTCATTGTAAAAACAGGCAAGTTTAGTGCAAACGATAACTCTGTAATCGGTGAAACACAAAATCACAAACAAAGACTGCAACACAAATGAGGTCAAGCACAGTCAAATTTGAAAGGGAGTAACGGACACTGCAAACAACA
>NW_026081248.1:0-1317 GCF_006386435.1 Epinephelus moara | reverse complement strand
GTATATCCACTTTTCTACATGTGGCTGCTGCTGGATTGAGTCTTGACTCTCTCGTTATCAATAACTTGCAATGCTGAGATAAATGTTTAAAGTCCCAGAAAAGATATTTATTATGAACAGGTCAACAAAACAGGTTTCAAAATTCAAAATACCTTGAAAACAAATGAAATATTCAGTATTACACATTTTCTTTGGTTACTTTTCTTTCAAGCATTTTTTAAAGTTATGATCTCACTGCAGGTAAAAAAAACCCCCAAACAAAACGGTTTGCTCCTGCAGCCAGCCAGAGAGAAGGATCCATTCCACACACCTGAACCAGAGAAAAAAGAGGGAGAGAAGGAGAGAGATGGAGTTTCAGTCTTTGATGAATGAAGCCTTATTGTTTTGCTGCTATTAAACAATGAGATACATGTTTTCTCCCTTTACTTAATAGCATAAATATTCACACTACTGCACACGGGGAGACAGAGACCTGCTCTGCTCCAGACACACTCAGCACCTTGGACAGCACGGCGCACCTGACTGTTGTCCATGTGTACATGTTAATTTGATTTCAGTCATTTTGTTTTAAATCTGGACATGTGCAGGTGGACTCAGCCAGTGCTAAGAGAGGTCCTATGCCTGCCTGTTGGAGAGACAGAGAAAAGATTAAAGCGTCACAGTGCTAAGAGAGGTCCTATGCCTGCCTGTTGGAGAGACAGAGAAAAGATTAAAGCGTCAAATTGCGGTAAAAGATGCTGTATAAAAGACAGGCTACAACTTTTTTCCTTGTCCCCCCCTGGAATTATTCTCTAAAATTTTACTGTTTATTGTCCCCCCCAACTATGAAATGGGATTTTCGCCCCTGATAATTACCATATGAATTTTGGAGTTATAGCCAAAAACAAGATTTGTGAGGTCACAGTAACCTAAACCTTTGACCATTAAAATCTACTCAGTTCATCCTTGAGTCAAAGTGGGTATTTATGCCAAATTTCAGGATATTTCTGCAAGGTGTTCTTGACATACCATGCTCACAAAAAAGATCATGGATACAAGGTCATGGTGTCCTTGACATTTAACCAGCAAAATTTAACCAATTCATCCTTGGGTCCAAGTTAATGTTTGTGCCAAATTTGGAAAAATTCCCTTAAGGTGTTCTTGAGATATTGTGTTCACGAGAATGGGACGGCTGGATGTACAGACGGACAGGCAAACCAAAAACATAAAGGGCCCTATTTAGATGGTCTAAAACGCAAAGCGCCAGGCGTGCGGCGCATGGACGTGTCCCAGTCACTTGCTAATTAGACAGCGCGTTTTCAGACTGTGCGCCATGGC
>NW_026081247.1:0-1341 GCF_006386435.1 Epinephelus moara | reverse complement strand
TGTGAAATGCAAGAAAGGTAAGAGTTGCTTTAAGGCACAAAATGTACTTGGTCATAGATAGGAAAAGACCATGTTTTGGCTTAAAATACCCTCTTTGAGAAGCAAAATCCTGGCAGGAAAAGCAGAAATGTATTGGTAAAACGTAAGGCTTTTCATGCTACTATCCCCACAGAAGGGATGCTACAAAGCACCCATAAAAGCACCCATAATTAGAGCCTAAAAGCAGATGTAAACCCACCAATGACTCGGCAAATACAACTCGTTTTGTTGCTTGTTGGTGTCGAACAGTAGTCTGCAATGTTCTGCAGCCTGGCAGGCGTCTTGCTTAGGTGTCATGCATCCACCATCGCCTCCCCCTCTCAATTTAGAAACGATTATGATACGTTTGAAATGTGAAAATGTAATTGTGGTTGCAGAAATGTAAAATTACTGGACTGGGCTACCACAACAAAGAACAGAGTAGCCTGAATTACAACACACAAAGGTAGCATGACTTCATTCCCTGCTCAGGGCTCCATTATTCTACTATATCTTTACAAAGCAAATAGTTATTTGCTGCTATAATAATGTTCTGTATGTCTTATATAGCTCCTTTAAGGATTTGTCCCTGTTATTGCCATCGGAGAGGTGTTTCAAACTCTCAACTGAAAAGATGAACTGAAAAAAATAACAGCTGGGTTGAATTCTAGAATAGCAATATTTCAGCTTTAAAAACTTCATCTTTGACACCGCAGAGACCCTCTTGTACAAAACAGCTGTTGTGGCATTTTAAAAATCACTCAATAAAAGTGTAATTATTTTTGCCTGCTTCAACTAAAAACCGGTTGGCCCCCTCTTCACCCTTAAAAATCCATTGGATTTTCTAGTTGTTTGAAATGCTGTGGATGGAAACAGAAACAGGAACTCATGTGCAATATACTCTAATCCTCTACAGGAGCTCTGCAGCAAATATATTTTTGTAGCTTATATTGTAAAACAGGAAAAAAACATGTTGACTTACTTTCTGAGGCTGTGGTTTGTGATTGTGTTGTATTTGAATATAAAATATTGTGAGGAGTTTCTGGTATTTAGCCCACCCCTCCACTTACATTTGACCATGACCATGTAGACGTCAATGGTGCAGATGGGCGGCTGAGGAAGACGCTCTCCTTTCTCAAGCAGGTCTGGGATATCTCTGGTGGAAATGCCATCGTACGGCTTCCCTCCAAAGGTCATCACCTCCCAGATGGTTACCCCTAAAAAGAAAAAGAAGAGGCAAGGAAGAAGAGAGACAGAAAAGAAAAAAGAAAGGATGCGATGTAAATATAAGAGAACAAAAGAGGAGAGAGCAGCAACATAGAG
>NW_026081246.1:8162-9140 GCF_006386435.1 Epinephelus moara | reverse complement strand
TGTGACTACCGATTCATACTTTCAGCTAGAAACTGGAAAATATTCATCATTTTGCTGACATTTTACATATGATTCAGCTTTTCAATCCCATTCAAACTTTCAAAAATATTCAGCGTTTTCTGAAACTTTGTTATAATGGAAGTCAATGAGAAAATCCTTCAGACTCACTCATCTTCACCCACACATCACGAATTCATACATTGACGTATAAACTCCATTCCAACTCTCAAATGTTGACGCTGCCGTCGACTTTCAGGAACTAATTCAAATTTTCAATATCTCTTTTAGTTTTTCTACAAAGTCAGTTTAAAATACATGAAGTTTTCAGCCCTTCTCAGACTTTATAATGGGTGTGTATTGCGTGAGCTAGAGTGGGTGATGTCATCACTAGAATGGAGAGCAGCTGTAAACTCATCAAGAAATTTTCTCTTCAACTCGCTCATACGGCCACAATTTTCACTGTACATACACAATTTATACCACAAAACGTAGGAAAATTTGTCCTGGTCACAGACGTGTTGACATGGAATCTGTCACACGTACACATTTTTGCTGAGCGGCTCCAAAGCGAAGGGAGCGCCGATTTTTTTCTCATTCACTCCCATGTAATCTGAAAGGAGAAATTTCTGGAAACAGCTGAGGTGCAACACATTTGTAACTCGCTCCTGTGACCACATTTTTGACTCTAGAAATATAAAACATGACGTGCGTTCACAAGAAGTGGCTGTCTCTCACCATCACTTTATTTTCATTATTGGACCAACGGTTTGGGTATGGGAAGGATTTGTTCGATGAGTTCAAACCCATATTAAACAGCCTTTGCTGATCCTCTCTCTCATGAGCTCTGTGTGTGCCCCTCACGTGCGGGCAAGTCATTAATCGCCATGACAACGGCTGCACACACAGACACGCACACACAGCCCTCTACTCATACTTGAATTTTCTCTTCAACTCGCTCATACGGCCACAATTTTCACT
>NW_026081246.1:0-8103 GCF_006386435.1 Epinephelus moara | reverse complement strand
TTTTTTTCTCATTCACTCCCATGTAATCTGAGAGGAGAAATTTCTGGAAACAGTTGAGGTGCAACACATTTGTAACTCACTCCTGTGACCACATTTTTGACTCTAGAAATATAAAACATGACGTGCGTTCACGAGAAGTGGCTCTCTCTCACCATCACTTTATTTTCATTATTGGACCAACGGTTTGGGTATGGGAAGAACTTGTTTGAGGAGTTAAATCTCCACTAAAAGAGCTCTCTTCTCTGTGTTCTGTCTGTCTCTCTCTGCTCTTCTGCCAGGTGCATCTAGTTTATTACCATGGCAACCGCTGTCACACACAAACTCACAGAAACATGATGTGTGTGTGTGTGTGTGTGTGTGTGTGTGTCTACATCTTACATGCAGACATGACAGGGGCAGAATCTCCATTTTAACCCTTTAGGTGCCAGAGTTTATTGAGGAAAATATTAATTTCAACATTTCAAAAGCCTGTCGCTTGAAAGTGGTGAGAGATAAAGGCATACTGTAAATGAGGAAACTATTCATCGTGGCCCAAAGTTTGTGATGGGAGTAAATTAACTCATCCAATTTGCATATTGTGGCGTCACTAGGCGGCGGCCATATTGGATTTCATAAATCTCAGTAAAACAGCATTTTGAACATATTTACACAGTAGATTTCTTTTGTTTTGTGCTGTTTTTGTCGTCTAGTCCAAAAAAAGGAGGAAGAGGAATCTGATGGGAGTAAATTAACTCATCTAATTTGCATATTGTGGCGTCACTAGGCGGCGGCCATATTGGATTTCATAAATCTCAGTAAAAGATTCAAAGATTCAAATCATTCAAACTTTATTTTATTAAAGGCAGTTATTCAGTGTGACGTCAGCTTTTCAACAAACTTTCAAACATTCAAATCATTCAAACTTTATTGTATTCAAGGCAGCATTGCAGCGTGGCTTCAGCTGGCAGCATTCACACCTGCAATTTCTTCAGAAATTGCTTCTCTAGTTTATTTATATTGTTGAACATCGTAGAATGACAATTTATGGCAAATCCTGTGATAACTTTTGGTCACAACATAGTCATGCTTACATACATCAAGTTTGGAGCCAATCTGATTAAATCTGTAGGACAAGTTTGTTAATTTACAAGCCCTGGAAATGAGCAAAAATGCACAAAAGTGGCACAAGTAAATTCAAAATGGCGGACTTCCTGTTGGGTTTGGAGCATGGCTCCAAGAGGCTTTTTTGTACGTGATAGAGTGTTACAGGTGCCTACCAAGTTTCATACATGCAAGTCAAACCAGTTTTGGGGGCTGCTTAATTGAAATATTCTAGGGGGCGCTGTTGAGCCATCTTGGTGCATCAAAGTACAAAAATCACATCAGACAACAGGACATGTGACCTGTGATGTGTATGCCACGTTTGGTGAGTTTTCAAGCATCCCTTGTCCCTTCAAAACAACATCGTGTTTGATGGCGAACAAGGCGGTGCCTTGGTGACAGCGTTTGATGAAAACTCAAAAGCTTCATTTTTAAGTATCATCAAGGTGTAAGGACTTAGACCAGCAAGTTTGAGGTGGGTCTGATTAACCTGCTAGAAGAAGGACATCAAAGAATGTATAAAGTAGCTTTCTGTTGCCAGTAGGTGGCGCTATGGCGGTGATTCAAAATTCCTCCGTAGATGTGTTCAGGGCTGGACTGTCATCATATGTGTGAAGTTTTGGCAAGATATTCTCACGTGGAGTCAAGTTACAGCAATGTTTATCATCACGGCAAAACATCAAAGTTCGCCGCCAGGCGATGGCCACGCCCCTCGACGAAAACTCACAGTTTCCACAATAAAGCGTCATCAACGTCTTATGACTTTTTTGACCAAGTTTGAGGTGGATCACTGTCACACTCGCTACACTGACACAAACTGACACTAACATTACACCATATTTTCCCCAAAATTACATTTGAATTAAATTATGAGTGTCAGGAGAGCCGGGACTCTTCTGTGCAGACCTCCAGGTGTGTTTGTGTAACATCAGCCGACCTCGACAAACTCCTCTCCAGTTTGTCGAACTTCAAACACACCTGGAGGTCTGCACAGAAGAGTCCTGGCTTTCCTTTTCCTTGTCCTCTCCTGACGACCACTCATAATTTAATTCAAATGTAATTTTGGAGAAAATATCCATCTTCTTGATGTAACGCTAGTGTCAGTTTGTGTCAATGTAGCGAGTGTGACAGTTTGTTAATTAACGGTTGTGTTTATATTTATAACACCTGTGAGTGAAGTGATTTTACTGTTACAAGTCCCAGTGATGATATACTCTATATCAGCACTCACGGACTGCTGGACTGCTTCCCGTCCAATCAAATTACTCGGTCGGAACTAACTGTTGTATAATTAACTTTATGTCTTAGCCAAACAGAACACTTTAGATCAACGCTATTTTACTACATTTTGTAATTTGTAGACTACTTAAGTAGCCAAACATACCCCATACGTCACATCAAAGTGTAGTGTGTGGCATATCCGATGTACATAAGTTATTACCTCATTGTTTTGAGTTAGTATCCCTCAATGATGTTATCCATCGTGACTGAGAGATGAAGAGTATGGATTGTCGAAGGCTGTAAATGTACTCATTCACCTCATTATTGGACTTGGTATCTCATTATTTTGACTTAGTAAGTCATTATTTTGACTTAATATCTCGTTATTTTGACTTATTAAGTCATAATTTTGACTTAATATCTCATTATTTTGACTTAGTAAGTCATTATTTTGACTTATTAAGTCATTAGTAAGTCATTATTTTGACTTAATATCTCATTATTTTGACTTATTAAGTCATAATTTTGACTTAGTATCTCATTATTTTGACTAAGTAAGCCATTATTTTAACTTAGTATCTCATTATTTTGAGTTAATAGATATTATTTTTTTTCCATCAAGTGGCAGAAATGGGCTTCCATACTTGTCAATATATGTATATATATTATATATTGATATATATATCAATATATGGTTTAAATTTAAGTTAATGTTGAGTTATGTTCCCTCCTTGGGGCAGACAAAGGGAGAGCAGCTAGCACACAAAGCTAGCGTTAGCTAACGTTAGTTAGCATCTTAACTTGGAACAAACGTAGGTGTTTTTATTGATCTTTGCTGGATTCAGCTGTTGGTGTGGTCTTCCACACTGTTTTAGCCATATCTTCCTTGGGTCTTGGGCATGTGGAAGGGGAAAAATTCAACACCACCTTCGACACTTTTTGGGTATCAGGTGTTGGACTTGAAGGTAATGTTAACGTTACCGTATGTACGCCGCTTTGGCATATTAGCTTCTGCTGAAAGCTTGACGGACCTCTCAGTTGCTACACACAGTTGCTAACGTAGGATTGGACAGTGACTGATTAAGGGAGAGGCTTAGCGAAGGGTCAACTGAAAGAAAGTATATGTTTGAGAAATATCAAAGTGATGAAACTAGAAAGATGAGAAGGAGGTACATGTCCTTCCCACTTGTACCCAAAATGAAAGAGGTTAACTTTAAAATTTTGTTTGGTATATATCCAACCAACAAACTTTTAAAGACAAGATTTAAGTTAGAGTTGGATAATTGTGTTTTTGTGAAGAAGAAACTGAAAGCTTGGAACATCTTTTTTTTATTGTATTTTTGTGAGAGCCTTTTGGGCTGACATGCAGAGCTGGCTACTAGATACACTCTTAACAAGAATGTGTCAATATTAACACAACATGTGTTGATTTTCTACACATCAATGAGTTGAATTTGGACGTGTTATGTTAATTTTGACACATTCAGTGTGTTAATATATCAACACAGTGACTGTGTCACATAGATTAACACAGAGATGTGTATAATGTGTAAGTACTAACACATTCATGTGTTGATACATAAAACTTATATTAACACATTCATGTGTTACTCAAAATTACACAGTGATCGAACACAAGCTTGTGTTACTCTAAACAAATGGCAGAATACAATGAATAAAAAGGAAAATGCCACTTGGAATCATTTTGAAAAATTATTTATTTCAAGAAATATTTTTTAAACATTTAGTCAACATGTCTTGTTTCACTCATGAAACTTAAAAGTTTCTTTAAAAACCTTTTTACCTAGCATTAAGACATTTGGTCAACAATTCATTTCATTTTCATTTTAAACATTAAAGTGAAAAGTCATAATCATTAACATCCACACTCATCCACAGTCAATGTACTCTTTAAAGTCAATGTTATAGCGAAGAAATCTTTCCAGCTGCACGGGGTGTGCAAACTCTGAGTAACAAGCGTCCAACAGTTGTGAGGCACTGTTAACATGGAACAGTTTCTTGCACATTTCAGTGCCATCTTCAAAGATTAAAACAAGGACCGTCTTTGGTGGTGGTCCAGGGTCCGGCAGTGGTCCAGGGTCATTTCCGGAGAGTTCCATTTTAGCTGTTGCATAAGAAAAGGAAAAACGTTTCAATACAAAATTTAAGGACAAACTTCAATTTTCTACAAATGATAAATGATATTTACAAAATAATTTTATTTGGAGCATACAGGGCATAGGCACTTTTTGCGGTTCCCATTTTGACATGTCATTGCAGAAAATAATGAGCAATATTATGGACCTTAATGTGTTTATATTCTATACATAATCATCACTGTTAAAATAATAAAAACACATGGTCAAAAGCCTTAAATATTAATCATTCCCATTTTATTTAAGGTAATTATTTCTTTATCTCATTTACTACATAACACACATTAATAATCGTGTCATTAATATTGTAATAAACTTACAAGTCTTTGGCTTGTAAAATCTGTCTAAGTCCAATATTTTGAAATTAAAAAAAATATATATACTATATGGTCAAAATTTCTGGTGGAAATAATTCCCTCTAAGCACAATCTATCCTGAGTGGAGCACAATGCTTATCTTCGTCTCTAGTGTGTCAGCACTAAATGAGTGGTTTCCAGCCCGAATACACCTTTATTTTGCCCGGTTAATACTCAAATAAAAAGCAAACATGTCTGTCTAACCATAAAACACAACTGGCAGATGCCCAAATGACGTTACTTGCAGGTCCCGATTCATGTATCATTAAATGAATGTACTAAATAAATGTAATTTAAGAAAAAATACAAATGAAAACATGAATTAAGTTAACATTACCGTAACTCTCAACGGTTGCCCCCCTCCCCCCAACTCTGCAGTGAAACCAGCAAAATGGTGGTGTTGAATTGCTAAATGAATGAATTACTGTGGCATTGACTTCAAACCCAGTTAACTGTTAAAGTAAACTAGATGAGGTTTCTGCGGACTTTATGGAATGAGTGACTGTTTTGCTATACTGTCCTAAACTGCATTTTACTTGGTGTAATTTTGGTAACAAGCACAGTAGAACTTACATTAGCAGCTAACGTTAACGTTAGCTTACTATTCGACAGCCCTGCTGAACAAAACGGGAAGCTTACCGTATCTGGATTTTCTTAGAGATATGAACAAAACGGGAAGCTTACCGTATCTGGATTTTCTTAGAGATATGATTTAGCTGGTGGTTTCTACACGTCGAATTTAACTGACTGATAAACAGTTCGATGAGATAGTTTAAATTAAACTGGTAATGGATGCTTACCGAAGAGTCCGACAGCACACCAGGCGAAGCAGCCTCCATTTTCCTCCCCTCTGTCTGTCTCAGAGTAAAGCACACGTAAAGGGCGACCCCTTCCCGCCTCTTAAAGTAACACACCCATTGTGTTAAACTGGTTGCCGCCACTTAAAGTAGCACACCCATTGTGTTAAAGAGTAACTAAACCCTAAAACCATTTTTTTCAGCTGATAATCATTGTTTCTGGTTGTATAATAGTGTTACTGACTGATCCTGCTCAAAATCTTGACAGTTTAGTGCAAACTGTTGAAAATCTACATTTTATTTTAAAAAATGTGGTATGGAGTGTCCTCTACAGCTTGAAACCTGGTTACTACCATAGACTGTATAAATAAGGCTACTACACTTGAATTTACATTACATTACATTGGAGGCGAATGATTCTTTTTCGAGGCGAATGACGTCACTAACCGTCCACACTAAAGCCTGCCCTCCTCCCTTTACTCCTCCCCTTACTATAAAACCATTCTATCCGCAGAGAGAGCCGAGCCTCGGGGGGGTGTATGTGCGGCCGGGCCGCGAGGGAGGGAGGGGTGGATGGATGCGGTGGGCTGCTGCTCTGAGCCCAGGCTCCCAGAGAGGGAGAAATAGAACCGGCCGCCTTCCCTTCTGCCCGTGTGACACAGTTAGGGGCGGTTTTCCAAGCCACCATCAGCACAATGAAAATAAGTCGAAGTGTGGAGCGGAGGAGAGGAACCTCTCTCCCCGCAGCGAGGGACAATCTTAACTCCGCCCCCTTCCTCAGCCGCTCGCCTGTCTCACCCCCCCTCTCCTTCCCTCAGCTCCGCCTATCTTTTTTGAACTTTTTGAAATCAAGCTGTGGGCGAAGTAATTCCCAGAGAGGGGGGTTTAGTGTATATATGTCTATGGTTNCAGCGCTCGCCTGTCTCACCCCCCCCTCTCCTTCCCTCAGCTCCGCCTATCTTTTCTGAACTTTTTGAAATCAAGCTGTGGGCGAAGTAATTCCCAGAGAGAGGGGTTTAGTGTATATATGTCTATGGTTTAGTTCCCCTTTAAACTGGTTGCCGCCACTTAAAGTAACACACACATTGTGTTACACTGTCCAGCACAGTAAAGTTTTCTGTGCATTTTTGTACACAACTTGTGTTGAAATCCACACAAAATGTGTTACAAATGTAACAACACATTTTTTATGTCATTTTTTAACACATCTCTTCTAAGAGTGTAAAGGGATTAACTTGCCGCCCATATCAATGGAAGTGGTTAGATGTGGTCTCAGTATCACAAATAAGGACATAGATTTTCTGATTAATATTCTGCTGGTATGTGTTAAGTTTTATATTCACATATGCAAATTTTTAAGGGTTAAACCATGTCTCTACCAATGGAAAAGGGAGCTGAAGAGCCTGAATAGATCACTTGAAAGGGTTAAGGATAGCAAAGTGCAGAAATTGCTAGCCCTAGTTGACAAATTTAATTTAAGTTGAAGTACTTTGATTTTGGATTTTGTCTGTGTTTGTTTCTTTTTGTTTTTGTTTTTCTGGTGTTTTCTTTTTCCTCATGAATGTGAATTGAATATGAATTCTTGGATCATTAATGTATATTTTGTATATATGTATATAGGTTTCTTGTGTCTGGGGTGTGTATTGTTTGTTGGAAACAAAATAAAATTATTATATAAAAAAAGAAAATACATAATACTGAGAGACAATATTCCGATATTTGGTAAGTAGCTGTCAATAACTACATTGATTTATAATATATGTGTAACACGCCATAAACAGTTACATCTTTATGTTGTTTTTTAAAGTAAAATGTGCTAATATTTGAGGATTAGTGTTAGTTTACTTTGGTGAGGTAAGACTCTATTAATCCCAACCTTGGAAATTCATGTTACAGCAGCTCAGAGCTCAGAGCAGAGGCAATAGAAAAAGGATACAATATTTTTTAAATACAAATTAGACATAATGAAAATAATAGAAAATCCATATATACCTTTCACTGAAACAGACACTGTATGCTCATGATTAATAGCTGCACAGGATGAGTGTAATACACATGATGTGTAGTATTTTTACTGTAAAAATATAGAAATGTATAGATATCCCACAGGAAGTCGCAAAATATTGCACACAGGAATATTACACAGTATGTACACAGTGCACAGTTTAAATATAAGGGATGTGGATAAGGATATGTATTCATATATGTATACAGGCCAGTAAGTATATTAATGACGTAGCATAATTATATGATAGAAATCTATTATTACACAGTACAACTATGTGTAATGTGTATATAACATATATTGTTGTCTGCCTTGTTTAAATATGCCAGTCTTTCCTTACCTTGGTGAAACAGCATGTTGCTTTTATTGCTTTAAATTATGTTTTCAATTCTGTCCTTAGTCTTGTATGGTTGTCAAGAGTAATCACACCCTAACATTTATTGATAATGTAATGGTTGTAATGATTTATAACTCATGTTATCTTAATT
>NW_026081245.1:0-2488 GCF_006386435.1 Epinephelus moara | reverse complement strand
AGTGCCATGAAAGGCGCCCTTAAATAAAATGTATATTATTATTATAAGTTGTCAAGTCCATGAGATATCTACAGCTATATACAGCTCAGCTTATTGAAGAATATACATGTGTCATTTCATGTTCCTGTTATGTTATTGAGCTGATTGATACGGGCTGGACACAATATTAGAGACACCTCTCATTGTAACTCAGTGCAGTTCAACAGCAGCACAATCAGCATCATCATCATCATCATCATCATCAAGGTGAATCAACATCATGTGAACATTACATCCTTCATGATTATTACAGGACTGTTAGACTGCATTAGTTTCACTTAGCTGTACCTAATAAACTGGACACTGAGTGTCTGTAAGGCTGCTGCAGGGGATCATCAAGCTCACTACTGTTTGTTAAACCAGTTCCAAAGTGCTGACACTCTGCTGAGTTTTTCCCTGTTAAAGGGTTTTTTTGGGGAGTTTTTCCTGATCAGCTGCGAGGGTCATAAGGACAGAGGGATGTCGTATGCTGTAAAGCCCTGTGAGGCAAATTGTGATTTGTGATATTGGGCTTTATAAATAAAATGAATTGAATTGTTTGATTAGAAACACATGATGCATTCACTGTCACCCTGTGTAACATATGAACCAGAGTCAACACCGCCCTCTGCTGGACTCACAGTCACACTGCTTCTACTGTTCACCTCCATGTGCACCTCTGTCAACCAGCCATCTAGGACCAAAACATTAAATCAAAGGTCTGATTTTCTGCTGTGAGAGACCAGGGGCCTCATGTACAAAGACTTGCATGGATTTTCTACTGAAACATGGCGTACGCTTGAATCCAGAAAACGTCGTACGCACAAAAATATCCAGATGTATGAATCTGTGTGTACACATGAATCCAAGCACATTTCCTTTGTACATCCCAATCAACGTGGAATTGAGCGCACATGTTGGAGTACCCGGCCCCTCCCTGTCCACGCCCCCATTTAAATATGCAAATCATATTTAAATGGCCATGCACCTGAGATTCCCCTCTCTGCACGATCAGAAAACTAAAACAAAAGAATTAATAAGACGGGAAAAAAGAAAAACTTCACAGAATGTGAAATGCAGACGCTACTCACTTAAGTGGAGACCGCAAAAATGTACTTTTTGGCACGCTGTCCTCCGGCATCAATACTAAACGCAAGAGGAGTGAGTGGGAGAGTGTGTGTGAGTCTGTCAATGCTGTGGGGTCAGAAAAGCGTACACACGCAAAATTAAAAATGAAGTGGTCCGACATTAAGGTGGACGCTACCGGCTTGATTGTGCAGGGAGAATGTTTGTGGTTGACCTCATCAGGGATGAGCTTAGTTTTCCCACCCAGCGTAGGAACGCAATAACGCCCGCTTTGGATTGCAGCACGTACCAGCGCTTCTCACACTCATCGCTTGTGCGTAAAAGGAGAGGGAACGACGCATTGATTTGTCGGGCAATGCGCTCCCAAGTCTGCCTCTTCCCTTGTGCCGTGATCCTGGGACTGAATTTCCCTCTTAAAGCTCCGTTGTTCTCCTCCACGAGCTGTGCCAACAGCAGGCACTGCTCTTCTGTCCAGTTCAGCTTTCTCGTTCTTTTTTTCTCCATTGCATTCGTTGTTTTGGTCATTCTGCCAAATCAAACCGCTTTTTACAAGGAGGCCAGCAATCGCAGTAACTGCTGACAGCTGAGTCTGCGTCTGTGACCTGTGTGTGATGTCTTCTGCATAAATGAAGCTCTTGGAGTGTTGGTAACAGCAGATTTATTCTGGGTTAGACAAAAGGGAAATAAAGGCAACGAGTCAGCTCCCGTGGACATACAGCTCATGCGCAGTCTCAAACAAATCCTCCGGTGCTCTGAGGATTACCCATAATCCTTAGTGATCGTATAGTGGATTTATGTAAATAAAATAATGAAACAAAACAGAAAAGTCTCTCTTTCACAAGAAAAAAATAAATACAATAAAATAGAAAAATAAACAATTTTCAGTCTCTGGACTGTGACCTGTTTTTAAGTATTTTTCATTTTACCATAACATTTCTGTAACACAATTTTTCCACAAAATTACACAGTAAATGAATTAAACAACAATCCACCTGCATGTCTAAAACAGTACAACATACCTGGGTTAGACAAAAGGGAAATAAAGGCAACGAGTCAGCTCCCGTGGACATACAGCTCATGCGCAGTCTGAAAAAGTAGCATAGGTGAATGTTAGCTAGCGACACTACAGAAACTACTCTTACTGGCGATGAAACACATAAAACCGAGTGGTTGACTTGACAAAAACATGGCGACTTCATTCCAAGTTAACCAATATACAACCAAATAAAGCCAGTTTACTTTTTAAGTGCTTGTGAAGCTATTTAACATTATTTTTGTCCACAGACATTCACAGACACGTTACCTCAAACAAATCCTCCGGTGCTCTGAGGATTACCCATAATCCTTCGTTACAACTCTTGTTGCAGGTACATATTCATGACAG
>NW_026081244.1:0-3094 GCF_006386435.1 Epinephelus moara | reverse complement strand
AGTTGTGCCAGCATGAATCTTGGGATTCCTTATTCATTTTGGATAATTTAGCAGGGGTGATGTAAGCTCTGCATAAAATCTTGTACTGTATAATTCTAAATCTCACACATTTCGAAGTATACAATGCAGATCTCCAGATATCATTCCATTGGGAAGGTGTTAACGATATATTAAGATCATGTTCCCAAGCCAGCTGAACAGGAGCATAGGCACCGGGAGCAGGTCTAAACAGTGAGCTATAAATGTTAGAGACCGTGCCTTTTGACAGGGTTGCCTTCCTCAGTAGTACATCCCAATCAGGGCAGGAGGCAGGAGCAGCTCCTTCTTTGCATTTCCTATGTATGACGGATGATATCTGTGCATATGTTAGAAATGATGAATCTGTGATGTGAAATGAATTTTTAATTTGTTGAAAAGAAAGGAGAGTATCACTAAAGATTTGACCAACAGTTAGTATACCATGTTGCTGCCAGATTTTGTTATTTAAGGTGCCACCTCCGGTTGATAAAATAGTTACACCAGATAGGACATGATGGGAGAGAGAGCCCCTCAATACCAAGTCTCCTGTGCAGCTGCTTCACAATAGAGCAAGAGAACCTGATAATGATGTTGTCTAGCTGGGGTGGGGGATTGGGACAGTACCATAGGGATGCCAATGATATGGCCTTATTGCATGAAAGGATAGTTTCCTCCAACCATTGCCAACTGCCTATCAGGGCATCAGACTTATAAGCCCAGGTTAGTGGGTACCGTGCATTATATGAAAGATAGTACTGATATATATCTGGAACTCCCAACCCTCCCTTGGATCTGGGTATAGTTAGTTTCTTGAAAGAAATTCTGGGTTTTTTATTATTCCAAAGGAATCGGATGAAGAGGGATTCAATGTCTCTGAACCAGCTTTTGGGAAATTTAAGAGGGATAGAAGTGATGATATGTGCAAGTCTTGGTAAGACATTCATTTTCAATATTTCCACTCTGCCCCACAAAGACAGTGGCAGGGCTGTCCATCTGATGATATCATTCTTGATGGACTGGAAAATGCTAGGACCATTTAGACTGAAGATTTTAGTGATGGGAGAAATTATGGTAATGCCCAAGTATTTCATTCCATTTGTTTTCCAAAGAAAGGGGGCGTCCTGTAAATCAGATTTAAATGTATAAGAGTTAAGTGGAATAGCCTCACTTTTGTTCCAATTAATCCTGTAACCAGAAAAACTGCTAAATAAATTAACCAATTTAAGAACTGCTGGTATAGAGGATGCTGGTTTACTTAAAGTGAGTAATATATCATCAGCATACATATTCAATTTAAAACTATATCCAGAGAAGTCCACACCACATATATCAGCACTGGAACGTATCGCACAGGCTAATGGTTCAAGAGCAATAATGAAGAGCAGGGGACTGACAGGGCAGCCCTGTCTTACTCCTCTTTGGAGATCAAAGGGCTCGGAAATTAAACCATTGATTTTAACAGAGGAGAGTGGAGAGCTATAAAGAGCTTTAACCCAGTTTATAAATTTTAGACCGAAACCAAATCTTTTAAATGTATAAAATAAATATGGCCAAAGTATCTTATCGAAGGCTTTTTCAGCATCTAATGATGCTGCGATGACTGGAGAGCTACTAGAACCAGCATGTAAAATAATCTGAAGGACCCTACGCATGTTGTTTGAGGAGAGACGGCCTGGAATAAAACCTACTTGGTCTGGGTGGATTATGGACGGAACTACCTTCTCCAGACGGAGTGCTAAAATTTTAGCAAGAATCTTATAATCGCAATTAAGCAAACTTAGGGGACGATAGTTACTCATCTGAACTGGGTCTTTGCCTGGTTTGGGTAACAGAGAAATAATAGCATTACACATAGTGGGGGGCATAAATTTGGAGTCCAGTATTTTGTTAAATAATAGCAACAAGTATGGAGAAAGCTGTTCTTTAAAACATTTATAAAATTCAATTCCCAAGCCGTCATTCCCTGGAGCTTTACCTGAGGCCATTTTCATAATTGCCGTCTTAATTTCTATTTGAGTGAGAGGGGCGTCAAGTGCGTCGCTATCAGCTGGACTGACCCTTGGCAGGTTAAGACCTTTAAAGAAACTGTCCATTTCAGCCTCGTTAACACAACTCTCCGCACTATAGAGTTTAGAGTAATAATTTTTAAAAGATTCATTGATTGAGGCAGCATCACATTGTAATATTCCATTCTCATCTCTAATTGCTGGGATAGTCTGTCTATTTTCTATGTACTTTAATCTATGGGCTAACATTTTCCCTGCTTTGTCTCCAGATTCAAAATAACATCTACGCAATCGAAAGAGAGCGAATGCTGTCTCCTCATGAATTAACCTTTGCAAGTCAGCCCTGGTGGCGAGTAATGTATTTCTCAAATCTAAATTAGATGGGTCCAGCATATGTTGTTCCTCTAAACTCTTAAGTTTACTGTTTAATTGGGATTTAGCCTCTTCACGTTTCTTTTTCACCCCGGATGCGAAGCTGATTAACCAGCCCCTGCAGGTCGCCTTAAATGCCTCCCAGACAGTTGCTACACATAATACAGAATTTAGGTTTACCTAAAAAAATTCAGGAATTCGTTTTTTTATAAGGGAGGTAAAGTTTTCATTTTTAAGAAGTGATGTATTAAGTCGCCACTGCCTTGATTTACAAGGGTTGGCCATAGGAAAGAATGTGACAGAGACTGGGGCATGGTCACTTACAGCAATAGTATCCATCTTAATATCAAGAACGTTTTGTAATAAATTTGAAGACATCATAATATAATCTATTCTGGAGTAAGAATTGTGCGCACCAGAATAGAAGGAATACTCTCGAGCCGTTGGATTAATCAAGCGCCACACATCTATTACAGCAGGCTGAGTTGAAAACTCCTTAAAGGCTGCTGATATCTTTTTATCTGAGGGAAGGGGGGAACTAGATCTGTCTAATGTAGGGTCATGGACAGAATTAAAATCACCACCTATAATAAGAGGGCCCTCCATGAACTGAGATATCACTGGGCACAGAGAAGCATAACCATACCCTCGATCTAGTTCTGATGTATGGAATTGAAATTGATAATCTAAAAGTCTTT
>NW_026081243.1:0-1059 GCF_006386435.1 Epinephelus moara | reverse complement strand
AACTTACAGTACATGGTAATTTTTTTTTTTTTTTGGAAGAAGGAAATGAAAGTTGAATGAAAGTGTTTTAAAAACTTATCTATAAACCAAAAGGAAACTTATCTCCAAACTAAAAGAAACAAATGAGTTAAAAACGTACAGTACATGCTATTTTTTTTTTTGAAGAGGGAAATGAAAGTTGAATGAAAGTGTCTTAAAAACCTATCTATACTAAGCAGAAAAAAAGGCTATAAATCTTATCTATAAACCAAAAGGAAACTTATCTCCAAACTAAAAGAAACAAATTACTTAAAAACTTACAGTACATGCTATTTTTTTTTCTTTGAAGAGGGAAATGAAATTTGAATGAAAGTGTTTTAAAAACTTATCTATAAACCAAAAGGAAAATTATCTCCAAACTTAAAGAAACAAATTACTTAAAAACTTACAGTACATGCTATTTTTTTTTTCTTTAAGAGGGAAATTAAAGTTGGGTGAACGTTTTTTTTTTAAAACCTATCTATTGTAAGGAGAAAAGAAGGAAAGAAGGATATAAATCTTACCTATAAACCGTAAGGAAACTTATCTCCAAACTAAAATAAACAAATTAGTTAAAAACTTACAGTACATGCTATTTTTTTTTTTTTTGAAGAGGGAAATGAAAGTTGAATGAATGTGTTTTAAAAACTTATCTATACTAAGCAGAATAAAGGGTATAAAACTTATCTATAAACCAAAAGGAAACTTATCTCCAAACTAAAAGAAACAAATTACTTAAAAACTTACAGTACATACTATGTTTTTGTTTTTTGTTTTGTTTTTTTGAAGAGGGAAATGAAAGTTGAATGAGAGTGTTTTAAAAAATTATCTATAAACCAAAAGGAAACTTATCTCCAAACTAAAACAAACAAATTACTTAAAAACTTACAGTACATGCTTTTTTTTTTTTTTTTTGAAGAGGGAAATGAAAGTTGAATGAAAGTGTTTTAAAAACTTATCTATACTAAGCAGAAAAAAAGGCTATAAAACTTATCTATAAACCAAAGGGAAACTTATCTCCAAACTAAAAGAAACAAATTA
>NW_026081242.1:0-1177 GCF_006386435.1 Epinephelus moara | reverse complement strand
CATCCATGTAAGCCCTAAGTGGTGGAAGATGCAAGCCGTTCTGCCGTCTCTCCCCACCTACCACCCACTTAGAAGCCCTGACGATTACTTCCATCGCCATAGTAAATGCTAATGGGGAAATTGTACACCCTGCCATGATGCCTATTTCTAGCCTCTGCCAACCTGTTGTGAAACCTGCTGGACTTAGACACAACCTAATATCCTGAAAGCATGCTTGCACTAAGTTAACAACTACCTGTGGCACTCTGAAATAGTCAAAAGCACTCCAAATGAGGCTATGCGGTACTGACCCAAACGCATTTGCAAGATCTAAAAATATTACATGCAGGTCCCTTTTGTTAATCTTCGCTGCCTGAATCTGGTGCCAGATCATGCTAGTATGCTCTAAACACCCTGAAAAACCTGGTATTCCTGCCTTCTGCACCATGGTATCTATTAAGATAGGTAATTGGCCGTTTTTGACTACTTTTCATTTTACCTTTAAATTTCACCTTAAAAAACTGTTTACCTTGCCTTGTTTGGTATCATTCTTTTCAGCGCAACCTCACCTGTGTGACTTTACAGTTATTTTTTCATTTTGACATACTGTATTAACACACTGGACCTAAAATCACACAAAAAACATAAAATCAGAGTAGGAAAAAGTTTGCTTTTTTACTGTGAAAACCACAAACATGTCTAACAAACCATTTTTGTAACTTAGAATAAAAATATAAATTGTAAACTTCAAAAACATATGTCCTAATTTAGCAAACAACAACGTTATATATAACTATTTACATTAAAATGCAAGCAATGCCTCAGGTGTTTTTGAACAACTAGCCTATTTACAAAACAATCAGATGCCACACAAATTATTTGTCAAAGGGAAAAATGCCAGCACTCACAAATGTCCTTTTGGTAAATTTAATAAACCAACTTGGGTGGCAGTACCAGAAACACAGACGTTTTCACAGAAAGTCTTCTTCTGTTGAAACGTCTGTGTTTGACGCTGTTTTTGGCCGTGCACCTTTCTAGGGGATTTATTTTGAGAGTGCTTGCTTTTCTTCTACGTGATTTTACACAAATTATTTGTGCCACTCTGAAAAACAGTTCCTGTCCACCACAACACACTACAGGAGGAGGACACAACAGGACGACAATAGGAGGAGTGACACACACTGTGTGGCTCTGCTGC
>NW_026081241.1:0-1423 GCF_006386435.1 Epinephelus moara | reverse complement strand
TTAGCATCAAGCTAGCAAACAATGGTACATCCTCTCGGTCGGACATAAAGTAATAACATTAACAAATAGCGGCGGGGCTTTTACTCACCACAACTGCAGAGGCTCCCAGCTTCATTTGAAACAAACTACATTATAGACGGTCCGTTATTCATTAATCCCTCTGTGAGTTTATATTTTTACTTTTTATCCGCTCCCGTTGTCTTTGTAAAGTTAACACATCGCACCGTCATTTCAAACTCAACACTTCCTAAATTGCTTTCAGATTAAAAGCCCCTTATAACCTTGACTGAGAGAATCCCTCCATTTTCTAAATAGGCTTTTATTGTGAAACATTTGTAGGAACTTGTTTGTGGAGGATACAGAATATTTACATACGGTACTTCAAATGTAGCTCCTGCCATCTGCTGGCACTTTTAGGTGACTACAACAACATTTCGGCCTCACACATGAACAGACACAGTTACTCAAATAATAGTAAAAGTAATAAAAATAGGACAAGAATAACCCAATGACATCACACACGCCGTGAAAGACGACCGTGGATAATTGATGAGTACCATCGTGTAGTGTGTCATGTCTGTCGGCCAAGTCACGGCATGATATTATGACTCCACAATCGTGTAATGTGACATAGTGACTTTCAGAAGGGGCAGAAAAAACGTGTAGTGTGTACCAGGCATAAGTCCTGAGTCTGAACTGTCTGTCAGCGAGTCCTCCTCCACCTTTTTTAGACTCCTCCGTAGACAACGGCAACATTTCTTCTACCACGTAGCGAGCCACAAGCTTCATGACTTCTTTCAGACTGATAGGTTTAACATTATCTTCGTTATTAGAACCAACAGACAGTCGTTGCTGTTTCGGAGCTGAAGGACCAGCGTTCTAAAAGTAACGGAAGTAACTGATGTCTTGTTTGAAAATGTACTCAAATATTTGATTACTCAAACAGCAAACTAACGCGTTAGGTTACTCGTTACTGCAAAAAGTAATCAAAGTACTCTAACGCGTTACTAATGGTCCCCTCAGATTGTGTGTGGTCATATGCCTACAAAGTTGCGTTGTGATCGGTGAAACCCTTGAGATGTTATACACCTTTATGTGATGAGCTACGTCCTCCGCAATATTCATTGCCTTATAGAAGCTCAGTTTTAGTAAGTTTTCCAACTTTTGCCAAGAGGGAACTTTAGATATTGGTCCCTAGATTATGTTCACGAGTTTCATGCAGATCGGTCAAACTTCCCTAGAAGAGATCGATTTTAAGTGTTTTTCAAAAAATTCAAAATGGCGGAAAATCTATATAACCGGAACTATGTGTTCTTGGCCAAATTTGTTCCTCATGAGGAGAGGCATCTCTGTGCAAAGTTTCATGTCTCTACAACATACGGGGCATGCGATATGCCCATTCAAAGTTTGCAATTTCAATCGG
>NW_026081240.1:0-1633 GCF_006386435.1 Epinephelus moara | reverse complement strand
AATAAATATCTACACACACACACACACACACACACATCTTCACAGTAAACAGCAATAAGCTGTACATAAATGTATAACTGCAGTACAGTGCAGCGTACATTAACTACAGCTGTAGTAGCTGTTGACATAATGTTGCTGTGTGTGTGATGGTTTCTTTACCATCATGTACGTTTCTTAATTTTCTCCGTATATTCCATCTCTGCCTTCATGTATGCCAGCTAGCTGAATTTATGTTTAAATAGAGTATGAATCTGATATGTTTGAGAAACACAGAGCAAGTGGGGCAAGATGGTGAATATGGTATACATTATTAAATTCCTTGTCAGTCCTTGTCAGGGGAAATTTAAGCCCAAATTTAAGTCAACACTTACTCACAAACTGATAAAGATAATACAACATGAGCTGCTAGTGGTGAAATATAACTGAACACATTTACTCAGGTACTGTAAATACAAATCTTTCTTCTCATGTCACCGTCCCCTACTACAATACATTTATCTGACAGCTTTAGTTACCACACTGCTCAAAAAAATTAAGGGAACACTTAAACCACACATCTGATCTTGATGAACAAATAATTCAAGTTGAAAATCTTTACTGATATACATTGTAAAAAATGACCTAACAGTCAGTGGAAACCAAAATCATCAACCCATCGAGGGCTGGATTCAAAATAACACTGGAAAATCAAAGTAAAAACTGAAATCACAGGCTGATTCAACTTGCTGGAATTTTATCACAGCATCTCATAATATGACTCAGTAGTGTGTATGGCCCCCTCATGCCTGTATGCACTCCCGACAACGTCTAAGCATGCTCCTGATGAGTCAGTGGATGGTGTCCTGGGGAGACCTGTATCAGGGAATCACTGAGGAACCAATACATAACATCCCATAGGTTCTCATTTGGATTTAGGTCAGGGGAACGAGAGGGCCAGTGAATGGCATCAATGACTTCATCTTCCGGCAAGAGCCAATGCTCTGCCACGTGAGGCAGAACATTGTCCTGCACCAGGAGGAACCCAGGGCCCACTGCACCAGCGTGAGGTCTGAGGATTCCATCCCGGTACCTAAGAGCAGTCATTGTACTGTTGCTGTGACATAGAGGTCTGAGCGACCCTCCAAGGATATGCCCCAGACCACCCACTACCAAGCCGGTCATGCTGGATGATGTTACAGGCAGCAGACTCTTTCACGCCTGTCGCATGTGCTCAGTGTGAACCTGCTGTCATCTGTGAAGAGAACGTGGTGCCAATGATGGACCTGTCAATTCTGTTGTTATCTATCAAATGCCAATCGAGCTGCACAGTGCTGGGCTGTGAGCACAGGTCCCACTAGAGGATGTCAGGCCCTCATGCCACCCTCATGGAGTCTGACTTTTTGGTCAGAAACATGCACACCAGTAGCCTGCTGGAGGTCATGTTGTAGAGCTCTGACAGTGCTCCTCCTGTTCCTCCTCACACAAAGGAGCAGATACCGGTCCTGCTGCTGGGTTGATGCCCTTCTACGGCCCTGTCCAGTCTCCTGGCATCTCCTTCATGCTCTTGAGACTGTGCAGGAAGACACAGCAAACCTTGTTGCGACTGCACATATGGATGTTCCATCCTGGAGGAGCTGGACTACCTGTGCAACCT
>NW_026081239.1:0-3373 GCF_006386435.1 Epinephelus moara | reverse complement strand
TCCCTCCTAATTACGCAGATGTTGACGGCACAGGGACTTTACGCAGCACTTACAATTATGACGCCTACCTGACAACAGGTTCAAGAACCAGTGACTTCAAGTTCGTGTCATCTTACAATGACAACACACTGCCTGCTGACCAGACTCTGAGGAAAAGTCCATCAGACTTTGCTGATGCGTTTGAAGACTTGGAGCCGTCTGCAGAGGTGGGAACCGTTTACCTCACTGGCAACAGTGCATTTTTGACTTCTGATTGACTCCTTAAAATGTCTGTGTCGCTGCTAAATGTGCTTGTGTGTCTGACAGTGAATAGCAGTCCCCGATGCAAACATTTTGCATCATGTAGGGAAACTTATTTGGGTCGGTTTTACCGTTGTTAATAACGCAAGAAAAATATCACAGATGTTTACCTTTTGTACTTCAAAACAATGGAACTCCGCACTTATCTGTTTGTATTCGTGCAACGTGATTTTTCTTTTTCCGTTTTTCGTTCATGTCTAAACAATTGTCAATTCATTTCAGGTTCTCCGTCAGAAACATAAACCTAACGGAATAGTTTATTTTATCATGTGTTTCAGTTGGGTGATTTTATAGTGATGCTGTTTGTAGATAATGGTAATTTTGAGTATTTCGCTTTGTAGAATAACACAATCATTCGCGACCAGAGAGTGACCTCAACCTGATCTTTACAAGAAAAAAGTCTGGGCCTCGAGGAAAAGTTGATCGTGAAAAGACCATTTTTACCAGCAAAGTGTAATCGTGAGTGAAACTATTGCAGAAATATTTCAAGTCAAGCATTTAACGCAGGCTGTCATGGGTCTTTGCTTTGATATTTTTTTTTTTTGCTGTTAAACGTTTATTTAGTTTGCGTCAGTGGTATTCAGTTATTGGCATGATGGAAAGAAAGCTCCTGTTTCTGAGTCAGCCGATGTTTGGGTGGGTGATGGTTTAGGTCTAAGTCTTAGTCGGTGTTTACGTTTTTGAAATTGTCATAAACTCATATTAGGACAGCCTAAGAGCGGTGGCCAGGAGACCAGAACAGCGTTCAGTGTGTTAGTGCCTGTCAAATTTAAAGGTAGCTGTCCATGGTCCTGAAACACTCCTCATGCGCTCACGCACACCCGTAGCCGGAGATGTCTTTTTCTCTTTCTTCATGGTTTCTGCTGCTAATAATAATGCTGATGATGATCGAAATGTGATTTAATTGCAGGGGAAACATAGGATTGTTGTAATTTGTCCTTGCCTCCGCCCGTTGTCTCAATATTGAAGCAGGGGTAAGCTCCAATAGTGGCGCTTAGCCGTTTTCTGTTCCTACAATATTTGACAGTGCAGTATTGTACTCAAAGTTTAGGTGGTCTTTTCTTTCGGAGGCTCAAACAGAAGGATTCTTTCATCTATTGCCTACTTTCTGTGGCTGCGGCCGAACAGTCCTAAAAAACTCTCCTCTCCTGACCACTTTTCTTTGACCTCGATGAAAAACGTTATGAGGTCAAGGAAATATGTGAAGGAGAATTCACGAGGACTTAGGAAAAGCCAGCCACAATGTTAAAACAATCCGACTGGCTCCGTAATTTTGCGAAGGTGGATTTTATTGAGGAGGGTCTACTGTGGTGAAATTACAATGTTCAGAAGATCGACGACTAGAAGCGCATCCTCATTGTATTGTTTTTATAGAACAAATAGTTTTTACATTGATATTTATTTCCCTGTTTTCTCTTAATAACCTGGTGATTTTATGACGTGTCTGTTTTATTTTGCTGCTATCTAGAAGCACTTTGTAACGTGGATCTTCAAAAAAGCGCTCTAGAAATAAAGATAATTACAATTGTTATTATTGCTATGATTATTACCTTCATTACTTCGCCCCGTGTGTTACTCGGTTGTTTCGTGTTCGTTATATAAAAGGAGGACAACCCGTTGAAAAATATGACTTCATCAGCAATGTTAGAAATAAAATGAAAAAGCAATAAACACTACCAGTCACAGAAGTAAAACGAACTGTTGTTTCACACTGAAAAGGATTGCTCACGCTCACCCCTCATATCCACTAAAATGTATCGACATAAATCACACTTTGTTTGACTGAATTAAATTATTGTTACATTTGCATGCATGGACGGTATAACATGGTAAGCGTACATGTCATCATTCTTATCTTTCAAACATGTTGAACTAACAATATCACCTGTCATGAAACGTCCCCTCTTCGTGTTATGGTTAGTATGCTGATTATGATTTTGTAGAGATGTTTATCCGTATGTCGGTTACACAGGTACAATCATATGAAATAAGCTTTTTTCGCTGAGAGGCTCCTTGAAAGAAAACAGTCCATCGTGAGTATTAAATACATACGAAACATAATTAAATATAATAACAGATTGAGAATATATACCTACAAGGAAAATATCTAATGTTTTAGCCTATACATAGATTATCTTAGGAAACCCCTATACAACTCAGTAAACACCTGTCATGTTGACGTGTTTGTGCCTTGAAGTTGTTACGGCTCATACAGGCTGTGGATGTGTAATGTCACAAAATAGTTGACTGTCCAAGGAACGGCCGATATGGCGCGCTGCTTTAAATGTTGCTGCCGCACAGAATTGTGGGACGGCATTATCTCCTTTCCTTTCGTAAAGTATGGTCAAGTGTACTATATGCTCAAGGAGATCACACAAGAAGCACTGAAGTACTTTTCCTTAATATTAAATTCATTCGAACAGCTCTTATCATGGCAGACGCTTAGATACTCCCTGTTCATTGCACTCATTTAGGAACGTTATTAAGCATAAAGTACTATTCATCCGCAGCCTGAGTCTAGAAACTTTTAGAGATTTAAAGCAAACATAATGCATTCCATGCCATATCTCACGAAGCTAAACTGCACTGGGGTCAGTAACACCTACATCTCCACGGCTGAGCCAATGAATAGACTGCGTATATGTTTAAATAAGTTGAAAGATTTACCTCACATGCAGAGTACATTTGACCACGAGAAGATATAATATCTTGATGTTATGTGAGACATTGTGGAGAATATTTTATTGCATTGTCCTGGTGTGAAGATGAAAAGTGTCTCATGGTGTCGCTGTTGGCTGACGGATAACAGGCTCTCACCACTCCACCCACTACTTTATTAACATCAGCTGCAGATTTTCCAGACAAACGGTTACATATCCGAACAAACTGTATTGTGGACATTGCTCTTTTGTGTTGGATTACTTGGTGTTTTTTGTCAGTTTTTATTATTTCGCAGTAGGATATATAAATTGTACAAGCTGAGGACGTCTTTTTGTGTCAGGATGGGAGACAAAGGATTTCCACTGCTTCGTCCGATCTCCTTCTTTGCTTCCTTTATTGTAACGCTGCACCT
>NW_026081238.1:0-1651 GCF_006386435.1 Epinephelus moara | reverse complement strand
TTTTTATCATATTTTGGACGACATACCATATTATGACGTTTTCATCATATTTTCGATGACACTATACTATGACGTTGTTTTCATATTTTGTACGACATACTATACTATGACGTTTTCATCATTTTTTGGAAGTCATACTATACTATGACATTTTTTTATCATATTTTGGACGACATATTATACAATGACGTTTTTATCATATTTTGGACGACATACTATACTATGGATTTTTTCATCATATTTTGGATGACATACTATACTATAACATTTTTATCATATTTTTTTCATTATATTTTGGACGATATACGATAGTATGACGTTTTTGTCATATTTTGGTCGACATTTAATACTATGGCGTTTTTATCATATTTTGGACAACATTTTATACTATGACGTTTTTATCATAATTTGGACGACATACTATACTATGATGTTTTTATCATATTTTGGACGACATACTATACCATGATGTTTTTATCATATTTTGGACATCATACTATACTATGACGTTTTTATCATATTTTGGACGACATTTTATACTATGACGTTTTCATCATATTTTGGACATCATACTATACTATGGCATTTTTATCATATTTTGGACGACATACTATACTGTGACTTTTTTGTCATATTTTGGACACCATACTATACTATGACGTTTTTATCATATTTTGGACGTCATACTATACTATGACTTTTTTTTATCATATTTTGGACATCATACTATACTCTGACGTTTTCCTCATATTTTGGACGTCATACTATAGTATGACGTTTTTATCATATTTTGGAAATCATACTATACTATGATGTTTTTATCATATTTTGGACATCATACTATACTATGACATTTTCATCATGTTTTTGGACGACATACTATACTATGACGTTTTTATCATATTTTGGACATCATACTATACTCGGACGTTTTCCTCATATTTTGGACGTCATACTATAGTATGACGTTTTTATCATATTTTGGACATCATACTATACTATGGTGTTTTTATCATATTTTGGACATCTTACTATACTATGACGTTTTTATCATATTTTGGACGACATACTATACTATGACATTCTTATCATATTTTGGACATCATACTATACTGTGACGTTTTTATCATATTTTGGACGTCATACTATGCTATGACATTTTTACCATATTTTGGACATCATACTATACTATGACGTTTTTATCATACTTTGGACGTCATATCATACTCTGACGTTTTTATCATATTTTTAATGACATACTAAAGTATGACATTTGCATTATATTTTGGACATCATACTACACTATGACGTTTTTTATCATCTTTTGGACGACATACTATACTATGACATTTTTATCATCTTTTGGACGACATACTATACTATGATATTTTTATCATCTTTTGGACGACATACTATACTATGACGTTTTTATCATCTTTTGGACGACATACTATACTATGATATTTTTATCATCTTTTGGACGTCATACTATACTATGACTTTTTTGTCATATTTTGGACGTCATACTATACTATGACATTTTTTATCATATTTTGGACTTCATACTGTACTATGACATTTTTTATCATCTTTTGGACGACATACTATACTATAATATTTTTATCATCTTTTGGACGACATACTATACTAT
>NW_026081237.1:290-1504 GCF_006386435.1 Epinephelus moara | reverse complement strand
CATTAAAGTGTTCACACCTTAAAGCATTCACATCCCAAGCGTTCACACCTTAAAGCGTTCACACTATTAGAGTGTTCACACCTGAAAGCATTCACATCTCAAGCGTTGACACCTTAAAGCGTTCACACCATTAAAGTGTTCACACCTGAAAGCATTCACACCTCAAGCGTTCACATCTTAAAGCATTCACACCTTCAAGTGTTCACACCTTAAAGCATTCACACCTTAAAACGTTCACACCATTAAAGCGTTCACACCTGAAAGCATTCACATCTCAAGCGTTCACACCTTAAAGCATTCACACCTTCAAGTGTTCACACCTTAAAGCATTCACACCTTAAAACGTTCACACCTCAAAGTGTTCACACCATAAAAGTGTTCACACCTTAAAGTGTTCACACCTTAAAGCATTCACACCATTAAAGCGTTCACACCTTAAAGCGTTCACACCATTAAAGTGTTCACACCATTAATGCGTTCACACCATTAAAGTGTTCACATCATTAAAGCGTTCACATCTCAAGTGTTCACACCATTAAAGCGTTCACACCTTAAAGCTTTCACACCTTAAAGCATTCACACCATTAAAGTGTTCACACCTGAAAGCATTCACATCTCATGCGTTCACACCTTAAAGCATTCACATCTCAAGCGTTCACACCATTAAAGCGTTCACATCTCAAGCGTTCACACCTTAAAGCATTCACACCATTAAAGTGTTCACACCTGAAAGCATTCACATCTCATGCGTAAAGTGTTCACACCTGAAAGCATTCACATCTCATGCGTTCACACCTTAAAGCATTCACATCTCAAGTGTTCACACCTTAAAGCGTTCACACCTGAAAGCATTAACATCTCAAGCGTTCACATCTTAAAGCGTTCACACCATTAAAGTGTTCACACCTGAAAGCATTCACACCTTAAAGCGTTCACACCTTAAAGCGTTCACATCTTAAAGCGTTCACACCATTAAAGTGTTCACACCTGAAAGCATTCACACCTTAAAGCATTCACACCTTAAAGCGTTCACACCTCAAAGCGTTCACACCTTAAAGCGTTCACACCTCAAAGCGTTCACACCTTAAAGCGTTCACATCTCAAAGCGTTCACACCTCAAAGCGTTCACACCTTATAGTGTTCACACCTCAAAGTGTTCACACCATTAAAGTGTTCACACCTTAAAGCGTTCACACCATTAAAGTGTTCACACC
>NW_026081237.1:0-269 GCF_006386435.1 Epinephelus moara | reverse complement strand
GTTCACACCTTAAAGCGTTCACACCATTAAAGTGTTCCCACCATTAAAGCGTTCACACCTTAAAGTGTTCACACCTCAAAGTGTTCACACCATTAAAGCGTTCACACCTTAAAGCGTTCACACCATTAAAGTGTTCCCACCATTAAAGCGTTCACACCTTAAAGTGTTCACACCTCAAAGTGTTCACACCATTAAAGCGTTCACACCTTAAAGCGTTCACACCATTAAATTGTTTACACCTCAAAGTGTTCACACCATTAAAGTGTTCA
>NW_026081236.1:1432-2043 GCF_006386435.1 Epinephelus moara | reverse complement strand
GATTGTTGTTCTTGTTGTTTGTGATGAACATGAAATACTGACTTGAGTTTTCTGGGGAAAAAGGAAAGTGGTGAGAAATCGAAACCTGATTAAAAAAAACAAAACATTTCATAGCAGCGCTTGTAGAATAACTGTTGACTGGAAGTTATATGATATCTAAGACTACCAATATTATACATGCTAGAGTGTTCTGTAAAAAACAAAAACAAACATTTTTAAGAAGAGGAGAAGCAATTAACGTGTAACTTACCTCATCTTGAAGACTTGATTTTCTGATGCAAAAATGGCAAAATGCAACACCTGAAGACTGAAGTCTCTTGTGAAGTTTCTGTGAGGAGCCCAGAGTATATATTCAGTCCTGACCAGCTATTTAAACAGTGATTGGTCCTTTCCCCCAGGGAAAGTGGTCCTTTGGATAAAGGACCAATTGCTAACTCCTGTTGGTACAATAATGCAAATGTTCTCAAAAAGCTACATTCACAATCGGGGTAAATGGGTTGGTTTTATGTGGGATGATTCTGGTGAGGACTACTGTGAAGTGTCATGTAAATTGGATGAGGATAAATTTGTAGTAGTGAGAACAGTTATCCACACTTGTCTGTATACACGAT
>NW_026081236.1:0-964 GCF_006386435.1 Epinephelus moara | reverse complement strand
TTGTTGTAGAATGGGCAGTTTGCTATGAATGGTCAGCCATGGAAAGTCTGTCTTTGCATATGATAATCACTGTTTTCTGCACTTCAACATCCTGTTTTCATCTGCTTCTTTAACATGAATGGTGAATCAGTGCAGGCTGATTAGTTGTAGTCAGTACAGATGGACTGGGGGGATGTAAACCCTGTGACACTGGATCTCTGACAATCAGTATCAGACCTGGATTGTCTGCGGTGTGGGGGTTGGTCTCCTGTTGTGAACGATGGTCGTTAGGGTGTTTTCACCTTGGGCTTCAGGTTTGTTAGCCTCTCATAGACAAGATGTTGTTTCTGATTCAGAGTGACTGAGACATAGGCGATCAGGTGAATAAGGTGTCTTAGTTTAAGATATTGTCTAGGTGCTGTGGAAATTTAAGTCTCCAAACTTTGAAGACTTGGTTGACTTTAAAATGGTACAAATCATGTATGGAGCAGAAAAGAAAAACTAAAACAATCAAACAAACAAAAACCAATCACAGTTATTACATGGAAGCTTCAGGCCAAATCTAAAGTGTCTGTCCAAATAATTTCATACACAGAAAGTTTCTAGTGCATATCCATATTAAATTCATCATTATATATTTGATCCTCACCACTGATATGAGTAAATATATATACTTAAAATTTAAAACACCATTGTCGTGAGGAACTGAAAACATGTAGAACATTCTGTTTGTTTAAACAAAGGTTTAGAAATAACATGCTGCATAAATATGACAATAGATGATCAGAGAGTAACATTGGCATAGTGAGGGAAAGGGTACAGGAACTGCCAGGATGTATAGTGTCTTTTGTTTGTCATAGTTTTCAGTCACGAGTCTCCATAGGCACGAAGCTCAAGCCAGTACAATTTCCTTATGTTTCAAGCCACAGATATTTGAAGAAGGGCTGTGGCATATCATACCGTCCACGATAACCCTGGTATAAAT
>NW_026081235.1:0-1327 GCF_006386435.1 Epinephelus moara | reverse complement strand
AATTAATTAGCAAATGAGTTACACAAACAGACCGGATCAAGTTCAACCCAAACAAAACATACAAATAAACCTATACAAATAACCAAAAATAATGGTGTAAACCCACAATTTCACACATACATTCCATATAAATAGAGAACCGTGCCCCGGCGTGCGGCCGAGCAACTGCCCGCACCAGACGTTGAAACAGAGTCACCAAGGGTCTATTTTGTTGAAGCAGAGCTACAAAGCGGTTTAATAGACCGCCACGTGGCGCCGTGCCATAAAAGCGAAGCCGCAGCAGAGACATGCCGCAGACGCGGTGGAGACAAAGCAGCAGCCACAGCGGAGACAAAACAGCAGACAAAACGGCAGAAGCAGGGAAGACAGCCACAGCCGCAGTGGAAACAAAACAGCAGCGCCCCAATAAGCTGGTTACAGTAATTCCTAATCAAGAAAAATACTATTAGCAATATTAAGTACACTGATGATGACGCGGTGCATGTTATGCTACACATACATACCTTTTTAGCAGCGATGGACACACACACACACTCACGAGAGGAGGGAGGGAGAGAGGACTCCTGGCAGCCACCAGCATTTACCTGTGATCACACTAGCATTAGCCACCGGATAGCATCAACCATACCGCAGAGAGAGAGGACACCCACCCCATGCACACGCAGCAGCGCATACAGGGGGGGCCCGGAGCAGCACACAGGCAGTCGCCCTACAACACAACACCAATGCCTTAAGCACATTGAGAGACACAAACAACCAGCGAGGTGAAGCAGCGTGCAGCCATACCTGTCGGATCAGATGACCACTGACCCGGAAGTGACGCAGAGGTGACAGAGGCGCAAAGGAAGAACTGGTGGGTGGACTGCCGCTTTTATACTGGCCCACCTCATCAGCGGCCACCAGCGGCACTCATTATAAACAGTGGCAAATCACAAAGGATAAACACCTCTATGTTGCTACACGTACAAAGTTAGTCCACTAAACAAGCTTTTTCTCCACAATGGCCGCCTCATATCGTTAGGATAAATGTCAGAGAACATATAGAAAACGCCCTAGGTTGATGACCCTTCTTCACCACTATTACAGTATCAGTAGGGGGTGAGCAGATTGTGTCAAATGGGAACTTCCTTGCTCCTAGGCCCTCTGCTGAGTTGGATAGGAGCCAGTCCTCCCCCGGGTCAGAGGCAGAGGTAGACATTCTTAACCTTGGGCCCCAAGAGGATGATGAGTTTTCCTCAGAGGGGCAGCAGGTGCCTGTAAAGGAGCATGACCAGCAGTGCCTCTCCTTCTGTAAATTATTGGCCAGGGGCTTTGGCTCTGGGACTCG
>NW_026081234.1:0-1126 GCF_006386435.1 Epinephelus moara | reverse complement strand
GACTCAGCACCATCCACTCTGCAGGTGAGACTCCTCTGTACACATTTCTTTATACATGCATCAATACTGAGTGACGTTTCGATTTACATTATAGTTTGAGGTAAAAATGTCCATCACTTTAGTGCGTAAATATTGTAAATTAATCTGATTATTCTTGTCGGCGATACTCAATTTAAACTCACATTAACACTGATAAACAAATGTTTTAAGGCACATCATGACACATGCAGTTAAAAGTATCTTACAAAACCCAAAAGGTGGCGCTGTTCTTTCAGTAAAATACCAGCCTATGAACGCCATGACAGTGAATCGTTGTCATCAGGGCAGAAAGGGAAACAAGCGGACAGCTCCGTGGTGCTGAAACACTATGTCCGAAAATTGCTCGCGGTTTTTCGCACCATCACCTCGGGATTAAAAATGTGTGAATATGCTCGAGATCAAGGACGTTAAAAAAAGTCCTACTTTACTGGAAACGTACATTACATCATTTGAGGTGCTGTGAAACCGGACAGAACAATGGGGCCGTTTGTGACAGTGCAGTCTTGCAGAAGGTACGTGCTGCTCGTTATTCTTCTTTCTTTTGTTCGTAATATATCGACTTCAGTGACTCATTATTCAATACCAGAGGAGATGAAAGAAGGATCAGTCGTCGCTAATCTCGCTACTGATCTCGGCCTGGATGTTAATACACTGAATCAGAGGAAGATGCGTCTCGACATCATTGCAAATAAAAAATATCTGGACGTGAACAAAGAGACTGGTGAACTGTATGTTGTGGAGAAGATCGACAGGGAAAGTATTTGCACAACCAAGTCATCAGCGTCTTGCTATCTCAAACTGGAGGTTATACTAGAAAACCCATTACGAATCTTTAATATAGAAGTAGAAATTTTGGATATGAACGACAACGCCCCACAGTTTCGACGGGACGCCATTCATTTAGATATATCTGAAGCAACACCAAAAGGAGAGAGATTCTCTCTCAGTAATGCAGTTGATCCTGATGTTGGAATTAATTCAGTGAAAACCTACCATCTGAGTGAGAGTGACCATTTTAATATTGAGGTGCAGACTGGACGAGATGGGTCAAAGTTTGCAGAATTAATCTTAACAAAGACTTTAGATC
>NW_026081233.1:0-1341 GCF_006386435.1 Epinephelus moara | reverse complement strand
CAGACTGATTTAACAGACGATCACTGCTGCCACCTCATTTAAATACGTGCAAATAACACCGGAGCACCGAGACGCAATCTGCTTGGCAGCGCAGTTAGTGGAGCATTTCACCCTCTGCGCGTGCTTTGTGAATTAGACAGTATCTGTTTGCTCCATTTTTACCAGTTTAGCGGCCGCAAAAGTATCTGTTTGCTCCATTTTTACCAGTTTAGCGGCCGCAAAAGCCACGCAATCCTTTTGTGAATTCAGCCCTGAGTCTGGTATCTGCTCTATGCTGCTCTGAGTTGGGCATCTGTCTGCTTGCACTGCAGTGCGCGCCGAGGGTTTTAAATTTTAGTGTTAAATCAAAAGTTAAACACTACTTATCAGCAACCAGAAGTGCTTTTTCGTTTGTGAATATTTTTATCTTAATTCTAGGGTTGCAAGAAACTACCCTTTCGCCATAATTTTTAAGTTATTAACTTTTTTTTTTTCGCTCAGCCCCCACCCCAAGTGGCAGTCCGAGTGTGTCTACCTACACATCCTTGTTTGTAATAGTTGCGAGGAAAATAAATTATACATTCATGGATACTTTTTGTCAAAGCTTGAATGCCAAGAAAATTTAATACTTCATAAAATCGCGATCAAGACTTTTTAATACTTTTTAAGGGCCTTAATTTTCCGACATTTGATTTATCAACTTTTAATACTTTTTAAGACCCCGCGTACACCCTGTACTATATGTTTATGAATTATTTGTTGCAATTAAAAACAATTTTGACTAGCCTACTATTTGGATGTTGATTATTTGAAACAAATTTTCTTGGGCCTTTAAATGAACGCCAATGAATCATGAAAGTAATATCTCCAGTTTTTTTTTCCACATCATCCTCTGACCACCAAAGTCTGTAAGACACAAGTGGTAAGAAGAGCACTGGCTTCTGAAATAATCATCTTCTGAATAATATCACGTAACGTTTAGCCATCATCTCATTTCCCTTCACTGTCGCTCTCTACGCTGCGGCCACAGCGGGTTTCCACAGTGATGCCAGTCAACTACAGACATTAAATAGTCGTCGGGCATTAACCCTTACATAAAATGCTACACCCTGCTTTCGTCCCCCCAGCCCGCAACATGAATGTTTACTGTTGCCATGGCAACAGATGCTGATTCCATTAGCTAACATTAGCTTTACGCAATCTACATATTAACAATGAACAATACAACTACAATATTACATTTCTAAACAAAAAGAGCTATCAACACCAACAGCTGTTCTATCAAAGACCTTAACCAGGGTGTTGCCACTTGTCATATCTTACAACAGTTCCTTCAGTAACAGAGGTTTCCTGTGCCGACTT
>NW_026081232.1:0-1049 GCF_006386435.1 Epinephelus moara | reverse complement strand
TCTCTGCAGAGAGGGATGTGTGGCTGGCTGGCTGGCTGGCTGCAGAAACTTGAAACTTCCTTGCGCGGGCAGCGACTGTGCGACACCTCTTCCTGTTGTCATTGGTGTTTGCCATTGGTGCATTCCCGTCACCCAAGGGCCAATGACATGTCATTGCGCCCTTTTTTGAATATGTGCCAGTTATTTTTATTTTAGTACTCAATTCAATCACGATTCAATAACACAAGAGAATCATGTGCATTCAACATTAGCAATAAACACCTGGGGTTTAATTGATGAAATCATGTTCACAAGAGGAATATAAATGAATTGTGTGTACTTATATGTACTTCATTTTTGTAAATTGAAAGACCTGCTATTTCCCATTTTTTCAGTGTGCTCTCACCTGCATGCACAATTGCATGCAAAGGATTGTGGGGAATGTAGTCACACAGTTATATTACCAGCTCTGTAGGAGAACGCAGCTATATAACTACCGTGGTATTCCCACGAGGGTATTGAGAATTTATTTTATCGCGACACCGCATAATTCGATATATCGTTACATGCCTAATCGTTAGGTTTAGGCAATAAATGCATGTGGTTAGGTTTAGGCAATAAAGGCACGTGATTAGGTTAAGGAACAAGAGCACATGGTAAGGTTTAGGTAATAACAGCATGTGGTTAGGTTTAGGCAACAGAAGCAAGTGGTTAGGTTTAGGAAATAAAGACACGTGTGTAGGTCAACCTGATCTCACAGAAATACGTGAAATGACCACGACCTCTTAACACTGCATTCCTTGGTGGCAGCACGTAATGGGTTGAAATTACGTGCCAGTACCACGGAATGCCAATGTAAAGTCAATTAGGATCCCTTCCGTGGTGGACACACAAATTCCCTGATTCAACAATGTCACGTCAACTTGTTTTCCTCAGTGATATCTTTAACATTCCTGTATACACGCAAAAGCACGAAAATGTCCTTGATAACTCAACAATATGACAGGTTAATATCAAGGCCATAAAATAAAATAAATATACACCGCGTTCCAAATTATTATGCAAATTGT
>NW_026081231.1:0-1838 GCF_006386435.1 Epinephelus moara | reverse complement strand
TCTCTTTATTCTCACTCCGCCCACTGCTCAGATACACCCAGCACGGAGAAGTCGTTTCCTCATCCGAATCGAAGAAGGTAGGAAATCGTGGGCTACGTGCCGAAATATACTATTGGAAGTTTTTGGTGCATTTTTGTCAAGATTTTTGAAAAAAAAAAAAAAAAAATGCGGTTAAACTTTTAACTGCTGTATTCTGAGATTGTTGTCACCGGCTTTGCAGAGTCACAGTAAACAAGACGTTAACGTCGAGTTGCGAAAGCAGGGTTGGTGTCTGAGTCAGTGCATTGCTTCTAATTTGAAATATGTAAAACTTGTAGCTACACATTAACGCGTGATGAGCTTTGATCGTGGTTGCGCAACATTTAGAGAAACCAGTTAAAACTGAAACAGAAGGCGGGCTGGTGATCATAGTGCCCTATAAGATAAATGTTGCAGATCTCGTTTTACTGCATGCATTGCCTCTTCTGTGATTTTCAGACAGACTGATATAATTATCCGACTCAGCAGAGTAAAGAAGGGGACAGAGCTCTGTGTTCTGGTGCTGTTTGCAGATCTTGTGTTACTTACAGTGAAAACATTTGTTTCAGCTGAAATATGACTCGTCGTGTGGCGGTGGTCGGAGGAGGAAGTTCAGGATTGGCCTGCATCAAGTGCTGCCTGGATGAAGGGCTGGAGCCAGTCTGCTTTGAGAGCAGCGATGACATTGGTGGTCTGTGGAGGTTTAAGGTGGGCCACACTGCACACTGGTTCGTTTCATTTTAAGTTAAGATGTGTTATATCCAGGCAGCAATTATAATATATGTTGAGGGACGCAAATGCCACTCCCTTTGGCCCTGTTTGTTCAGCCAGATTTGTTTTTAAGAGAGTTCACCATCTTTGTAAAGAGCAAACTGAGGATATGTCACGCTGTGTTTGCAGCAACCAGCAGGCCAGCCATTAGGAAATATGGGCAGAGGGACATTTTCCAAAGTGGACCCCTATTTTGTGTGTGCAAAATTTTGTACATATCACTATGCACAATGTTTTACTTCCTGCAATTATAATCCATTTAATCATATTTATATAAAAGCAAAATCAAACATTGACTGATGAAATTACTGCAAGGTTGCTTTGGTTGCTTGTCATTACAAACAGGGCAAACTCTGATAAAAACAAACAAACAAATAAAAAACAACAACTTGTTGCTACAATCAAGACTGGACATGTCCCAAACCAAAAATACTCAGTTTGGTTGCTACAGGCACAGTGTGACATGTCCCAAACTCTCGCTTAAAATACCCGGTTTGGTCTCTAAAAACACTGTGAACTCTTGTTAAAAAATACCTGGTCTGGTTGCCCAGCCTGTCCTCAGGGAAGTCAACTCTTGTTAAAAAATACCTGGTCTGGTTGCCCAGCCTGTCCTCAGGGAAGTCAAAGGGTACAGATGACCCTGCGCTAAGGTCAAACGTCTATGGTTGACCCTTCAAACGGATCAAGTGCAACAAGTTACTTACTATCACTGACAATACAAGTTATATGTGTTTACATGATAACCAAAAGTATTTTAATCATTAAAACTTATTTCAGCATGCCATGTGATACCCCCCCACCCGCTTCACAATATCTGCAGGGGGTGGGAGTATCACATGGCACATTGAAATTGGTGTTAATCAGAGTTTGCCGTGTTTGTAGCAGCAAAAGCAGGTATTTTTTTTCAGTGAGAGACCCCCATGTTTGTAGTGACACCCCCCAACAAATTTTCATTATTTATTCTAGCCCCCATCCCTTCATTCTGTTATCTTTAAATGTATTAAAAAGTGGAATGTAGGCTATATCCCAATGTTAAAGAGGTGATCACG
>NW_026081230.1:0-1030 GCF_006386435.1 Epinephelus moara | reverse complement strand
AAAACAAACACGTGAACAAACATCAGTGTGATAAGAATAACCTAAAATGGCAGGAACCATCTTTGGAAAAAAAATTATTTGATGATTTTTTTTACTTTGGCCCATGATCCATCCACTAACATGGAGGGGTTTATTAACTATACTTCAGCCCACTGTTATCTGCATTTCTCTCTGCGTCACAGAGAGCTTGTGGGATCTGTGGCGACCGGCCGTGCAGGCCTGGGAACCATTCCAGCAACTCACTACAACAAACTTGAGGGCAAGGAAAGGCGGGACCTGGTCCAACGCAAAGTGAGGGCTGGGGTCGAGGAGCAGCGTGCAAGCCAAATGGTGGGATTGAGACAACAGGGAGCATGGACCAGATGGGAAGAAGCCATGGATAGGAAGATCTCATGGCCTGAGTTGTGGAGGGCGGAACCCTACCGCATCAAATTCCTCATTCAGTCTGTCTATGATGTCCTGCCCAGCCCATCAAACCTCTTCTGTTGGGGCAAGGTCGATACTCCAAGGAAGATGAACTCTGGAGCAAATCCTCAGCAGCTATCCTAAAGCACTTGGAGATGACCGCTATCGCTGGCGCCATGACCAGGTGCTGAAGGAGGTTGCTGAGTCCATCAACACTGCCATCGACCAGAACAAGCGCTTGCAACCACCAAGGTGTGAAATCTCATTCGTGCGAGCCGGAGAACAACTACCTTCCCGACCGAAAGCCCAAACAGGCCTCGTGGGAACAGTGAAGGACTGACAGCTAAGGGTGGACCTGGGAAAGCAACTTAGATTCCCTGAAAATATCGTGTAAACCAGCCTTAGACCAGACATCGTCCTGCTCTCAGAGACATCCAAGCAGGTCGTTTTGTTGGAGCTAACGGTGCCCTGGGAGGAGAGGATGGAGGAAGCCAGTGAGAGGAAGAGGGAGAAATATGCGGAGCTGGTGGAGGAGTGCCGCAGATGGGGGTGGCGTGCGCGGTGATGCCCGTTGAAGTTGGGGGAAGGGGATTTGCAGGAAAGTCACTCTGTAAGGCCTACAGCC
>NW_026081229.1:0-1482 GCF_006386435.1 Epinephelus moara | reverse complement strand
ACAGAAAGACACAAACTCAAAGAACATTTAGCAGAACTGTGGGCAAATTTGGGACATTACCAAATCAATGAATTCATCATTTTCACATGTTTCAGAGATATGCAGTATTTTATAATGTTATGTTTTTGTGATTTTCCTTTTCCAGAAAATTCGCTCCTGAGTGGAAGATGGACTCCAGAGGCTTTCCATCAGTGCAGGATGTACTCTAACCAGGGTCATCTGACCTCAGTTACACCTGAGGCCCTGAAGGAAGCCTCCGCAGATTCTCCGCAGGAGAATACAGGAGCCATTAACGGGGCTGCATTAACAGCCCCAGTTGAGACAGCCCCAGAGTCTGAGCCCTGCAAACAGACTATTGCGGAACCAGTGGTGACACACAGGCCTGTTCCTCCCTCTACTCCAAAGAGGAAGGAACTATCAGTAAGGCACAGGAGGGTAGTCCCCAAACCTGTGGGGACCCACAGGCCTGTTGTTCCCCATATTCCTCAGAGCAAGGAGCCAACCGTGAAGGTGGTCTCTGAGAAGTCAAGTAGCAGGTCTCCAGTACGAAGAGCTGTGGGGCTGACTGCTGCACCCAGACCTGTCCTTCCACCTATTGGCCAGAGGAAGAACCTGCCACCAAGGCCAAGGTGGGCTAAGCAGGACCCTGCTAAGCTCAAGGAGCTGGAGAAGGGTTGGGTAAATGAAAACTCATTACCAGAGAGGAAGAGAATTCTATGGACGGACAGGGAAAGGGTTAGACCAGTGTCGGGGAGTGGGGTTGAAGGCCGTCGGGATACAACACCCCGACCACCTGTCAGCTGCCAGGATACAACACCCCGACCACCTGTCAGCTGCCCTCACCACACCTGCCCTCATACCAGCATCACCCGCATAAAATACAGGCTGATGCAGGTATGTATTCGCAAGTAGGTATGAGGACCCAAATGTCCAACGGGTGTCTGTACTGCAGAACTAGTTAGTTAACTCTTTGGCTAGCTAGGATTTGGAGGTACTGGCATGCAGTACCAGTGACTGGTACTGCATGTAAAACTGTATCTTGGCTCCTACAGTTAGTTAGTTAGTTAGTTAGTTAGTTAGTTAGTTAGTTAGTTAGTTCTCTGTGTACCAGCTCCACTACTTCCTGAAAGGAAGTAGGCATGAGTATTTCCTGTCCTATACTATTGAATTAAGTGATTAATCAGGTGTGTGCTGGGTGTGCCGCACACCTGATTAATCACTTAATCCAGTAGTATAGGACAGGAAATACTCATGCCTCAGAGCCCATTAGTTAGTGAGGTTTGGTTTTCTCCGGGTGCTCCGGTTTCCTCCCGACACAAAGACAAATTCAATAAAATTCGGCAAAATAAAATAAAAAGTCTTCTTGAATTATTTCATTCATACTAAGAAATTGTCACAAATTCTTTAAATGTATGCAAAATAAAGCACTGTAAAAAGTTATTTAGTTGGGAAATCATGTCTTTCATTCTTGAATTATTGAGT
>NW_026081228.1:0-1223 GCF_006386435.1 Epinephelus moara | reverse complement strand
GTCACATAAAACAATACCACACTGTAAAAAAAACTCTATTACAATTAAAAAAAACTATATTCTCAAACTTTGAAGCCTTTTCAGGTCAACATCAATTAGTGGTTTCATGTTTTTATCTGTGTTTATTGGTCAGAAATGTTCATTGAAAAGCTGGAAAACAATATTAAACAGAATATGAAAATCTCAAAATGTACAACTGCCACAAAAATGTTGTAAAGTAGAAGTTTAGGTATTCAAAGTCTAAGTGCCTGAACATTGTTACTTGACAAAAGGTAATTAGTCACTTTCCACCAGCGATGATAAATTACTCAATAAACAAATGTCATATTGATGAAACCACTCAGTCCAGTTGGGTATAAATACAAATTGTGGAGATAAAATCTGACTTTTACTGATTAAAAATTAAAGATCTGTTGCTGCTGCATCACCGCTGTTTGACAAACACAAAATAAATCCTGCATTTAGTCTGATCGTGTCCACCTCCTCCTCAGATCTGGAGCTAACAGTCGTCACTTTGCAGGAGAGACATAAAGAAGTTGCACACACTGGCCCACGAGCCGCTGCAAGTCTCTTCAGCCGTTTTCTGGTGGTTCGCGCGCTTTGTGCACGCTGGAGACACGGTGGTGGAGGTGGAGGTGGAGCGAGGCGTCGTCGGCGGGGTGAGCTCATCTCCTCCGGACTGAGCGGAGACTACTGAGCTAAAGATGTCCAGTTTGAAGTGAGCATCCTGGGGCGCGTGCTTACACACGGAAGCCTTCACCAGCGCGCGCTCGTCCGAGCACACTTTGGTTTTCAGCTTTTTGAAGGCGCGGGACACCTGTTTCCAGAAGCCCTTGTTGTTGGAACGGTAGCCCGGGCAGCTCTGAGGTTTGCCGTTGTATTCGCACTGCAGATTGGTGTATCCGCCTTTGATGCGCGCCACCGGGTCCTCGCATTTTACCATCAGCTTGACAGTGTCCCCGACGTCTTTTGCCACCCAAGTACACTGCATCTTGCCCCTGGGGATCTTTCCCCGGACACTGGCTGCAAGCTTGTCGCCGCTCCTCTGCGCACTGCCGGGGGGTGCTATAGTCACGGTTTTGTCCGCTTCTCGGTTCTTATTGCGCGCAGCGGAGGACAGAGAGACCTGCTGCCCGATGAAGGCCAACATCAGCATGGGAGCGAAAGTCTTCAGCAGCAACATGTCTCTTTTTAGCAGACAATTTATTATCTGAAAGGACAGA
>NW_026081227.1:0-25000 GCF_006386435.1 Epinephelus moara | reverse complement strand
ATCAAATCAACTTTTTTGATCCTTTCCAGGAAATTAACAGCCACAACAACATGCAACCAAAAAGACAACACAATACTTTAATGCACCTTACTACTTGAGGGCCAGGTCTAACTGTCTTTGGGTTCCTGTAGGACCAGGTCTAAGCCGCATCAGGTTCCTTTAGGATCAGGTCTAATCATCCTTGGGTTTCTTTTAGGACCAGGTCTAATCATCATTGGGTTACTTCAATCAAATCAAATCAAATCAAATCAACTTATTAATCCTTTCCAGGAAATTAATTTGTTGCTGCAGCAACGACGCAACAGCTACAACAACATGCAACCAAAAAGACAACACAATACTTTAATGCACCTTACTACTTAAGGGCCAGGTCTAACTGTCTTTGGGTGCCTGTAGGACCAGGTCTAAGCGGCATCAAGTTCCTTTAGGATCAGGTCTTACCGTCATTGGGTTCCTGTAAGACCAGGTCTAACCATCATTGGGTCCCTCTAGGATCAGGTCTATCCATCATCAGGTTCCTTTAGGATCAGGTCTAACCATCATCAGGTTCCTGTCAGACCAGGTCTAATGGTCCTTGGGCTTCTTTTAGGACCAGATCTAAATGTCCCTTGGGCATCATCAGGTGCCTTTAGGACCAGGTCTAACCATCCATGTGTTTCTCTTAGGACCAGGTCTAACTGTTCCTTGGGTTTCTTTAAAACCAGGACAGTTTAGATTCCTTTTAGGACCAGGTCTAAACATCTTGGCGTTCCTGTAGGACCAGGTATAATCGTCATTGGTTTCCCTTTAGGACCAGGTCTAACTGTAATTGGGTTCTTGTAGGATCAGGTCCAACCGTCATCGGGTCCCTGTTGTACCAGGTCTAATTGTCCTTAGGTTCCTTTAGGAACAGGTCTAACTGTTATCGGGGTCTTTCAGGACCAGGTCTCATACTTGTTAAATGATTGAATACACATTGGGTTCAGGTAGATTTTCCACTGGTCTGTTGGGATCTATGAAGAACTGGAGGATGTTCTGGTTCAGACCTGTTGGAGTTCCAGTAAAACTTCTGAGATGTTCTGTGCAGTTCCCCATTAGACAGTAACATAGAACCAGTACAGGAAGTATGTACAGGAAGTGACATCATTGTTTATGAGTTCTTGCTGTTGTGAGACATTCAGTGTCCACAGGTGTTGATGTCCTGTTGTCTGTCTCAGCACTCCTCAGAGAACCTCACAGACGTTCTCCCAGTTCTCGTCCTCAGTTAGAGATTTATTCTGCATCTGGAGTCAGCATTGCCAGCTTCCCGGTAAATATAAACCTGTCCCCATCAACCAATCAGACTCTGTTCTCATTAAGGACATGAAACAATCATACAGGAAGTCCTCAACGAGTTGTCTCTGTCTCTGTCCCTGTTTGTCTCTGTCGTAGTGGAAGAGTGGTCCTGTGGTCCACCTGGGTTGGACAGTCAGTGATGAACTGTTGTGTATTCAGGAGGATGGATCAGTTCTGATCTACGACCTGTTTGGATCCTTCAAGAGACACTTCAGCATGGGACAGGTCAGTCTGTTAACAAGTTAACTAACCACTTCAGTATGACACAGGTCAGTCTGTTAACTAGTTAACTAACCACTTCAGTATGACACAGGTCAGTCTGTTAACTAGTTAACTAAACACTAGACCTGAATCTCTGTGTGTTTCCATCTCTAACAGGAAGTGGTCCAGAGTCAGGTGTTAGAAGCCAAAGTGTTCCACTCTCCTTATGGAACAGGTGTTGCCATAGTAACAGGCTCCTCCCGCTTCACCCTGGCAACCAACATTGATGACCTGAAACTCCGGAGGTTACCTGAGATCCCAGGTAACACCTGATTCACCTGTGGTTTCACTCTGTGGTTCATGGTGTTTGAGTTCTAACTGTTCGATGGTCTTACCGTCTGCAGGTCTACAGGGGAAGCCGTCCTGCTGGGTCGTCCTCACTCAGGACAGACAGACTAAAGTCCTGCTGTCAAATGGACCTGACCTCTACATCCTGGACAACACGTCCTGCACTGCTGTGGTGAGACAGTTAGTTCTGGCCCTACAGCCCGATCATGTCCACAGGGCCCTTAGAGACAGGCAGAGAAAGACATGAGACTAACCTCACCTGTCCGTCTTTCAGTGTCCCCCAGGTCTTAGTCCGCAGGCTGGCAGTATTGTCCACATGTCTGTGTCCTTTAGTTATAAGTACCTGGCTCTCTTCACTGATACCGGGCACCTGTGGACAGGCTCCTCCCACCTTCAGGTGAGCTACTTGTCTGTCCAATCAGCTGCTTGATCTAACCTGAGGGGGCGGAGTCTGATGATGACATGTGATTCTGTCTCTGCAGGACAAACTGAGTGAAGTGGACACTAAAAAGTCCACGCCTCCCAAACAGATGGTTTGGTACGTCTACATGTCCACCTGTCTGTCTGTCCACTGACCTACATGTCTCTCTGTCTGTCCTGTCTGTCTGTCCACTGACCTACATGTCTCTCTGTCTGTCCACTACCCTACATGTCCACCTGTCTGTCTGTCCACTGACCTACATGTCTCTCTGTCTGTCCACTACCCTACATGTCCACCTGTCCGTCTGTCCACTGACCTACATGTCTCCCTGCGCAGGTGTCGCAGACCAAAGAGTCAGCAGCCCTCTGTGGTGTTGATGTGGGACAGACTGCTCATGGTGGCCGGAGTGTGTCACGATACCATCCAGTATCCTTTGAACCAGTTCAGACTGGAACCATGAACCAGTTTAGACTGGAACCTTGAACGAGTTCAGACTGGAACCACGAACCAGTGCAGACTGGAACCGCAAACCAGGTCAGACTGGGACCAAGAACCAGTTCAGACTGGAACCGCAAACCAGGTCAGACTGGGACCAAGAACCAGTTCAGACTGGAACCCCAAACTAGTTCAGACTGTCAGACTGACAGAAATTTGTTATGGTTCTCCTGGAGCTCGTTACGGGTCTACCTGAGGACCTTGTGGTTCTACTGGAGGTCATTATTGTTCTATCGGAGGTTGTTGTGGTTCTCACAGGACTTGTTGAGCTGTGTTTTTGGTTCAAGAACCTCCTCCTGTTTCAGGTGACCTCTCGTTTGAAGTTGTTCTCTGGTCAGGTTCCCCATTTGACCCTTGACGCTGGACCTCAGGTTCCCCATAGAGGATCACTGTGTTTTGGTTGGAGAGCTGGATGGAATTCGGATCATCAGCTCGACCAATCAGGAGCTGCTTCAGGAGGTGCCTCTGGTCTGTCAGGACATCTTTAAGATTGCCTCCATGGCTCCTGGAGCTCTGCTGCTGGAGGCCCACAGGGAGTACGAGGTAAGAACCCGCCCATCTGACCGCACGCTCCTCTGATGTTTGTCCCTGATCTTGTTCCTTTTGTTTCTGTGTAGAAGTCGAGTCAGAAGGCTGATGAGTACCTGAGGGAGATCAAGGAGCAGAGCATGCTGGGAGAAGCAGTCCGACAGTGTGTGGAGGCAGCAGGACACGAATATGACGCCAACACCCAGAAATCCCTGCTGAGGGTGAGAACACACGCTCACTCGAGGGGCTCTGTATTTTGGTGTGTTACAGTGTTCTCACGTCTCGTCCACCAGGCGGCGTTCTGTATCATTGTTCTGTGTTCTCACGTCTCGTCCACCAGGCGGCGTCCTTTGGGAAGTGTTTCCTGACAGACTTCAGTTCGGACCCGTTCGTGACGATCTGCAGAGAACTCCGAGTCCTGAACGCCGTCAGGGAGAGCACCGTGGGGCTGCCGCTCACTCACACTCAGTATCCTCACACCTAGGTGCATCGTGGGACATGAGGTCCAACAGTCTGTTCTAATAAACTGTAGTGACTGTGACTGTGATGTCATCATCTGATGTTTCACTGATGACCAAACAGATGTCAGATCAGTCTCCTGTCAGTCTGTTTCATTCTGTAACCATGGTGACAACCTCCTTGACCTCTGACCTCAGATTCAAACAGATGACTATACAGGTGCTGATCGACAGGTGAGTCCACCCATCTAACCTGTCTATCTTTTTGTGCCTGTCTGTATCACTGGTCTCCCTCTCACCTGTCCGTCTCTCACCTGTCTGTCTCTCACCTGTCCGTCTTCTCACCTGTCCGTCTCTCACCTGTCTGTCTCTCACCTGTCCGTCTCTCACCTGTCTGTCTCTCAGGCTGGTGTATCGACAGTTTTATCCGTTAGCGATAGAAGTCTGCCGTTACCTGAAGATTCCAGATTATCAGGGAGTCAGCAGAGTCCTCAAACACTGGGCCTCATGCAAGGTAAACTGTCTCACCTGTCTCACTCAATGCACCTGTCTCACTTGACTCACCTGTGTTTCCCACCTGTCTAACCTGCGCAGGTGCAGCAGAAGGACCTATCAGACGAGGCCATAGCCCGAGCGGTGTGTGTGAAGGTGGGAGACTCACCTGGTGTGTCTTACTCACACATCGCAGCCAAAGCGTATGAATGTGGACGCACTGAGCTCGCCATCAAGGTAACAAACATACCTGTCTGTGTCCCTCCTTGGCTCACCTGTCTGTCTCACCTGTCTCTCTGTCTCTCTGTCAGTTGTTGGACTTTGAGGCTCGGTCTGGAGAACAAGTCCCTCTGCTGTTGAAGATGAAGAGGAGTCAGCTGGCTCTCAGTAAAGCTGTGGAGAGTGGAGATACTGACCTAGGTGAGTGTCTCTTAGCCCCGCCCACTACCTGTCTGACAGGCAGATGATGTCACACTGATGGTTTCCTGTGTTCTTAGTTTACACGGTGGTGACGTACCTGAAGAACGAGATGAACAGAGGAGACTTCTTCATGACTCTGAGGAACCAACCGGTCGCACTGAGTCTCTACAGACAGGTACTCTTCATCACCATATTAATTGTGGTTGGAAAATTTCTTGATGTATTTTTATTAGAGCAGGTCTTACAGTAATTCAAGAATCGCCACCTCAATGTGGTGGAGGGGTTTATGTGTCCCAGTGATCCTGGAAGCTGTGTCCCTCCCACCCTCCACATATAACACACACACAGGGCACTGAGGCACCAGGTGAGGAAAAACCACCTATGGGGAGCTCATCCACACTGAGAGGCGCCACAGCCGACGGCCACAGAGACCACCCCACCCAGATAGATAGGGGGAGGAGTCAGACATCTGGAGGGAGCTCGGAGTAGAGCCGCTGCTCCTTCATGTTGAGGTGGTTCAACATCTGATCAGGATCCTCCTGGGCACCTTTAGTTAGAGGTGTTTCAGGCACACCCCAGTGGTAGGAGGCCCTGGGCCAGACCCAGAACACACTGGAGGGATTATACTGTATATCTCATCTGGCCTGGGAACACCTCGGGGTCCTCCAGGAGGAGCTGGAAAGCGGTGCTGGAGAGAGGGACGTCTCTGGTGCTTTGCTTGACTTGCTGCCCCTGAGACCCGGCTGCGGATAAGCCGATGAAAATTGATGGATGGGTTACAGTACTTTATTTAACTTTGTTAGAACCGTACTTTATCACAGTCCTCAACTGATATGGTCTCTGTATGTGTTGTCAGTTCTGTAAGCTGCAGGAACAGGAGACTCTAAAGGATCTTTATAACCAGGACGATGATCACCAGGAACTCGCCAACTACTACGTCACTGCCAGCTACAGAGAAAAGGTAACGACACCTGTTACCTGTCAGGCAGTCTGCCACACCACCAGAGCAGGACTGTGAAGAGACGTCAAGCCTTTATTGAGCTGTCTGTCTGTCTGTCTGTCTGTCTGTCTGTCTGTCTGTGTGCAGAGGTTAGAAAGCCGTCTGTCTCTCCTGCAGAGCGCTGTCGATGAATACAACAAGGCCAAGAATGAGTTCTCTGCAAAGGTGAACCTTTTCAATAAGATATTATAAACTTAACCTTTCTGCTCACGTTAATGGTGTACCTGATCACACCTGTCACACAGGTAGGTGTACAACTTTAATCACCTGGTGGATTATTTACAGAAACCTCCATCATCATCTTTGATTTCTGTCTTCAGGCCACAGAGGACGAGATGCGTCTTCTTCGCTTCCAACGCAAACTGGACGATGAGAAAGGGGCGGGGCTACTGGGACTGTCCCTGCAGGTACACAGAGGGGCGGGGCTACTGAGAATGTGCAGGTACATAAAGGGGCGGGCGTACTAGTAAAGGGTGATGAGGGTGAGTAGTTCAGTTCTTGTCTTCAAGTGTGACATGAAGGTGTAGCTTCAGAAGTACAGGTGAGTGTGGCACCTGTTTCTAAATTTGAATCAATGTCACCTGCCTGCCTTGTGATGTCACTTCTGTTTGTCCAGGCCACCATGGAGGCTCTGCTGGCTTTAGGACTCCACAAACAAGCAGAACAACTTTACAGAGACTTCAGAGTACCTGACAAAAGGTGATGTCACTGCTGCCTCTTCTGTGATTGGCTGAACTGAGTCTGTCTCACCTGTCTCACCTGTCCCATCTGTCTCACCTGTCTTAACTGTGCAGATATTGGTGGTTGAAGCTGAAGTCTCTGGCAGAGAAGGAGGAGTGGGAGGAGTTAGAGAAGTTCTCAAAGAGCAAGAAGTCTCCTATTGGCTACCTGGTAAGAAGAAGCCCCGCCCCCTTGCTTTAATAATGATTTAAAGATAGAACTACATTTCCCATGAGTCTTAGCGTTGTCTCCTCGTCAGGCGTTTGTTGAAGTCTGCATGAAGAGTAACAACAAGTACGAGGCCAAGAAGTACGTTTCCAAGGTGACACCTGAGCAGAAGGTCAAAGCTCACCTGGCTGTCGGGTAAGACTCACTGTGACACCTGTGACATCATCACACAGGTGAGCCCTGACCACTCAGGTGACTCCTCCTTTTCTCCTCTTCCTGTCAGTGATCTGGAGGGCGCGGCGGACGCTGCAATCGAACGCAAGAGCGACTCAGAGATGGGGGCGGTCCTCTCCAGATGCCCCACCTCCGACCGCCTCTTGATTGACAGGTTGAACCGAGCCAGAGCCACCGCTGCCAAAAAGTGATCCACCCTTCCCTCCATTCAGAGTGTGTGTACAGAGACAGCAGATGGTCCATCGCCGCAAAGTGCTCCTCAGCTTACCGTCTGACTGGCACTCAGAGTGGGCGTTACCATAGCAACCAGAGTCGTTTCTTCTTCATGGGCTTTAATATCAGAACTGATGATCATGTTATCGATCTGTGCTGATAAGTTATGATTGATTATTGATCGCCCAGCTGATGTTGCTTTGAAATGTTTTCTTCTGTGTTTGCTGCGATTGAGCCGCAGCCTGATCTACTGAATGTCTGTGTGAAGTTTGTCTCCAGCGCTTCTGTTTATCCACTTTATTTAACCGATCACTGATCACCTGTATCAGAGCTGAAAGTTCCTGTACAAACTGAACATCATTTCCTGTCGCTGCTTCACATTAAAAGCGTCCACCAGAGAAACAGAGGAACGTTTTATTGTGAAGAAACACTTTTGTTGTGAACAATTTTAATTTAAACAGTTAAACTGAATAAACTGTTTTTTTAATCTTTTATTTTGACTGAAGGATAAATAATAATAATAATAATAATAATAATAATAATTAATTTTAATCAACAGTTTTTATTGATAAAATCTTTGTTTATTTTTAATATATTTTTTAGAGGTGTTATAAATACTTACTCAGCCCTCTGATAGTTTATTAACTTTATCAATGTTTGTTATCGATGATAAATCGGATCTGTTTGATTGACTGTGTCTGGTGGGGTGCGTTTGGTCGGAGTCAGCCGGTTCGAGGGGGGCGGAGCTGTGATGTCATCAGCTGGAGCAAAGTGCCACAGAGAACTTGTTGCACCCGCGTTCCGTGAACGTACAACGAACAACCTGAGGAACATCTGGGAGTGAACCTCACCGCAGCAGGTGAGTTTGTCTGTTGTCCAGGTGTGTGCGCGTGCCTGTACCGCACGTGTTTAAAGTAGCTTGAAGACGCCTTTTCGGGAACCAGACTCCACTCAAGTATCAAGTTAAAGCATCTGTGTGTTTCCGAAAGTGGGCTTTGTTTGTGAGCCGAATTAAGGAGAAACACTTCCGCTGTCATATCAAGTCGTTAGTTTGATTCCAGCAGGTGTCTGGCGCGTGGAGGAGCAAGGCAGCAGCAAAAAATGACGGATTGTCTGGCGACAGAGAAACATGTTGAATCAGCATTAGTGTAGTTACTGTTTAACTGACCTGCTGTTGTTCGTCACCAACATGGAGACAGTGAAGTTCTGCAGTATCACAGAGTGCTACTTTAATAATAATGTGTACCAGTACTGACTCAGCTGTGTGTGTGTGTGTGTGTGTGTGTGTGTGTGTGTGTGTGTGTAGCGTCATTATACTACTCCATGTTATAGTGCGACGTTACACCACAGGTACACAACATTTGTACTGCATGTTACTGCATGTTTCACAGGTGTGTTTAAAGGTGAAGGGTCACTGTGACCTTGCGTTTGTCTCCTTTTCTTGAACACAGTATCTTAAGAAGGCTTTGAAGGAATTTCATCGAATTTGGCACAAACATCCACTTTGAGTCAAGGGTTACCCAATTAAAATTTGGTGGTCAAAGATGAAAGGTCAAGGTTACTGTGACTTCATCTGTTGCATTCTCGTGAACATGGTATCTCAAGAACATCTTTACGAATTTGGCAAAAACTTCAATTTGGATTCAATGGCGAACTGATGAGATTTAGGTAGTTCAAGGTCAAGGTCACTGTGACCTTGCATCTGTCTCATTCATGTGAGCCTATTATCTCAAGAACACTTTGGGGGAATTCCCTAAAATGTGGCACAATCGTCCACTTTGAGTCAAGGATTACCTGATTAGAATTTAGTGATCAAAGGTGAAGGGTCAAGGTCATATGGTAATGTGTAGTACTGTGTAGATATACATTGTATAGTACTACTAGAGTGTGTTGTATTAAATACTTTAACATGTAGTCACATGCAGTATGTGTACATCGTGTAGTACTTTTATATGTAGTAATGTAGTATGTAGTACTGTCATGCAGTACTTTTATTATTTTATTTTATTTGACTTGCTATTGTTTCCATGGAAACAGTGGTTGACAGGCCTCCTCTTCAGTGATTGGTCCAGACAGACAGGTGACGATGTCATCGGTGAAAGTGGAGTGCGTGGTGAAGAAGAGCGCTCTGATTGGCGAAGGGCCGGTGTGGGAGGAATCGGAGCAGATGTTACTGTTTGTCGACATTGCCGGGCAGAAAGTCCACCGCTGGAGCCCAGCGACCAATCAGATCCAGTCTGTGGAGACAGGTCGGCCAATCAGGAGAGTTTGTTCCTTAATTAAACTAAAAGACGTTGAAGACTCACACCTGTCCGTCTGTCCTCAGGTGACATGGTGGGGTTCGCGGTTCCTCGTAGGTCAGGTGGTTATGTGGCTGGTGTGGGGCGCAGCATCGTGGCTATTGATTGGTCGACTCAGACGATGACATCATTGGTGGAAGTTGACGAGGACAAACTGAACAACAGACTGAACGATGGGAAGGTTGATCCGATTGGACGGCTGCTGGCAGGTCAGTGTGGGTTTCTGAAACTTCTCTGTCAACCACATTCACGTCCTGTTTGAGCACCAAGACCTTTTCTACGCAGCGGCGACAGTCGTTGCCGGAGGCTTTATGTTTTCAGGTTGTCTGTCCGTCCTGTTCTCTTGAACCTGATATTTCAAGAACACCTTGAAGTAATTTCCTCAAATATGGCAAAAAACGACAATTTGGATTAAATGGCTGAAAGATTAGATTGAGGCAGTTCAAGGTCAAGAATGCCGTGGGGGAATATCCTCAAATTTGGCACAAACATCCACTTTGAGTCAAGGATTACCTGGTTAGAGTTGTGGTGGTCAAAGGTGAAGGGTCAAGGTTACTGTGACCTCATCTGTTGGATTTTCATGAAGATGGTATCTCAAAAACATTTTGATAGAATCTTTACAAATTTGGCACAAACAAACAAATTTGGACTCAACAAAAAACTGATTGTCCATATGTCCAGGAGACGAAAGTGACCGAAATGACCTGACAGTGTGTGGTGTCCCCCCCAGTTAAAGGTCCAAAGGACAGAGGGATGTAGTAAGCTGTAAAGCCCTGTGAGGCAAATTGTGATTTGTGATATTGGGCTTTATAAATAAAATTGATTGATTGGTGTCTCAGGTACGATGGGGAAGGAGGAGCGACCTGCGGTGGTTCAGAAACAGCAAGGATCTCTGTTCTCTGTGACCTCTGACCTCACTGTGACCAAACACCTGAGCCAGGTAACCTCACCTGTCTGTCTCTGTGACCTCTGACCTCACTGTGACCAAACCCCTGAGCCAGGTAACCTTACCTGTCCGTCTCTGCACCTGTCTCTCTCTCAGGTGGACATATCTAACGGCTTGGATTGGTCTTTGGATCAGAAGACGTTTTACTACATTGACAGTTTGGCTCTGACTGTCGACGCCTTCGACTACGACTCAAACACTGGACACATCGGTAACAATGTACTTACACTGCATTACGTATGTGTGTTTATACTTCTGTTCACATGGTAACTGCTGTGTGGTTGCCTAGGAAACCGCCGTGTGGTTTATCATATGGAGGAGGGGGAGGGGCTTCCAGACGGGATGACAGTGGATGCTGAAGGTCGTCTCTGGGTGGCCTGTTATAACGGGGGACGAGTCATCAGCATCGACCCTGCTACTGGTTAGTTGTAGTGGTTAAACTGGTCAGGTTACGTCATGTGTTGTTCTCAGGTGACCTGTTGATTGCTCGCAGGCATGCGGTTGCAGACGGTCTCTCTGCCAGTGACGAAGACTACCTCATGTTGCTTTGGAGGTCCTGACTACTCTGACCTCTACGTGACCTCAGCTAGTGTGGGCCTCGACCAATCAGATAGGAGAGCGCAGCCTCTGGCCGGAGGTACCTTCAGGGTGAGACTCACCCGTATCTCACCTGTACCACTAAGTCAACTGTACCACTAAGTCACCTGTATCTCTGACTCACCTGTATCTCTAACTCACCTGTATCTCTAACTCACCTGTATCTCTGACTCACCTGTATCTCTGACTCACCTGTACCACTAACTCGCCTGTATCTCTGACTCGCCTGTATCTCTGACTCACCTGTATCTCTGACTCGCCTGTATCTCTAACTCACCTGTATCTCTGACTCGCCTGTATCTCTGACTCGCCTGTATCTCTAACTCACCTGTACCACTAACTCGCCTGTATCTCTGACTCGCCTGTATCTCTGACTCGCCTGTACCACTAACTCACCTGTATCTCTGACTCACCTGTATCTCAGACTCGCCTGTATCTCTGACTCGCCTGTATCTCTGACTCGCCTGTATCTCTGATTCACCTGTACCACTAAGTCACCTGTATCTCTGACTCACCTGTATCTCTGATTCACCTGTATCACTAAGTCACCTGTATCTCTAACTCACCTGTATCTCTGACTCACCTGTATCTCAAACTCACCTGTATCTCTGACTCACCTGTATCTCTGATTCACCTGTACCACTAAGTCACCTGTATCTCTAACTCACCTGTATCTCTGACTCACCTGTATCTCAAACTCACCTGTATCTCTGACTCACCTGTATCTCTGACTCACCTGTGTTCAGTATCATACACCTGGAGAGACTGACAGTCTGTGTGTGTCTGCAGGTGACAGGACTTGGGGTCAAAGGTCGTCCTTCAAACTCATTCTCCGGATGATCCTCAGGAGACTCAAACAGCCAATCGCAGAGCGGGACACCAGGAAGTGACCAACAGTCTAATTAATTAATCCTCACTGTCAGTAACGCAATTATGAGTAAACATTGAATTTCACAAAATATTTGTAGCAGTTAGGAACTGTAAATAAATAAAAAAATAATGAAGAGACAGCCAATCAGTGAAGAGGAAACTGTATCATGTGATTAACAGCCAATCAGAGACCAGGAAATATTCCATATTCCTCTGTTTATCTTTGTGTAACCAGTGGAAATAAAATTAAACTTGAAAGACATTGAATCAGTTTGTGTTGAAGATCTGTAGCTGAGGATCATGGGTAATGTAGTGAAACAGTCAATGTGAAATTACCTAAATGTAAAATATTTCCCAGCAGTCTGTTTTCACTGCAGGAAATAACAGGTAAGGTAAACAATTATGACAACTTTATTTCATTCAGGTGAGCCCTGCTGATGTCCTCTTATTGTAATTCAACCTTTTTTAAGCAGTATGTTTTCGGGTTGTCCGTCCTGTTCTCGTGTAAGCGCTATCTCACTTTTAGAAAATGTCTTCAAATTTGGCTCTAACGTCCACTTAGACACAACGATAAACTTATTTATTTTGGTGGTCAAAGGTCAAGGTCACTGTGACCCTGTCTGTCTCATTCTCGTGAACGCGATATCTCAAGAAAACCATAAGGGACCTTCTCCAAGTTTGGCACAAACATGTACTTTGAGTCAAGGATGAAATGATCACAATTTGGTAGTTAAAGGTTAAGGTTACAGTGACCTTGCATTGGTCTAATTCAAGTGAACATGAATGTCAAGAATACTTTGAGAAAATTTCCTCAAATTTGGCACAAACGGGGCGCCCGATAGCTCACCTGGTAGATTAGACGCCCGTGTACAAAGGCTGTGTCTTTGTTGCAGCGTCCGTAGGTTTGATTCCAACCCACGCCCTTTTCCTGCACGACATTCCCCCTCTCTTTCCCCCTTTCATGCTGTCCTATCAAATAAAGGCAGAAAGCCCCCAAAATATCTTAAAAAAAATAAAATTGGCACAAACGTCCACTCGGACTCGATGATGAACTGATTTATTTTTGGTGGTCAAAGGTCACCATGAACTTGAGTTTATCTCATTTTTGTGAACATATCTCCAGAAGATCTTGTGGGAATAACCTCAAATTTGGCACAAACGTCCACTTGGACTATAGAATGAAGTGATTAGATTTAGTGTCAAAGGTCACCTTGCATCTGTCTCATTTTCATGGACATTGGATCACAAGAACACCTTGAGGAAATTTCTCTCAACTTTAGCACAAACGGCCACTTAGTCTCAATGATGAACCTTTTCGTTTTTGGTGGTCAAAGGTCACCATGAACTTGCGTTCATCTTTTTTTCGTGAACCAGATATTTCTGGAAGACCATGAGGGAATATCCACACATTTGGTACAAATGTCCACTTGGACTTAACGATGACCTGATTACAATTTGGTGGTTAAAGGTTACCGTTAACCTGCATCTGTCTCATTCTCGTTAACGTAATATCTCAGGAATATCTCATCTTTGAGGAAGGGGCCTAAATTTGGCACAAATGTCCACTTTGACTCAAGCATGAACTCAATAGATTTCGGTGGTCATAGGTTAAGGTCACTATGACCTCACAGAACCAGTTCTTGGCCAAGAATTCATATGGTAATTATGACAAAACTTAACATAAATGTCTAAAAAGATAAAACTAATGAAGTGATGACATTTTTTATCCGTCAAACCCACCAGACTCCATTTAAATAAATAGTCATTTTAGTGTGTATAGAGGCAACATGTTTTCACATTGAACTGGGTGAATTACGGGTTAATTTCAAGGAAACCAGAGCTGGTTTGTTTGTCGGCTTTCATTGAAGCATTTTTTATGATTATAAAATGAGTGTTAATTTAAATGGAGTCTGGTGGGTTTGACGCCAGTGACTGGGGGGCTGGTTTTGGGTCTTTACTCTTTAACACAAAGCTCTATCTCTGTAGGGGTCCTTCCCACAGTGGTGTCAGACACTCAGAACAACAATCTGAGCCTGTCAGTGACAAGAACAAACATTTTAAGAGGACGGACACTGACAACAGCTGCTCTTCCTCAGTGCTAGACCACTTCAAAAAACTGTTGTGACATAAAAACATGGTAAAATAGGGTCAAGGTTGAAAAGTACTATCTACTAAAGTAAGAGTAGTACCGGCATTAAATTGACAGACGTCATGTAGACAGGGTGTGTTTTTTATTCACACCACCAAGTGCAGAATCACCAACAACCAACAAACACTAAACAGTACGAGCAACGCTAACCAGCTTTCTAGAAAATGTATGTACACGTAGAAAACTTTGTGCTGTTTCACTTTTTTTGTCTTGTTTTGACTTGGGGGGGGGGGGGGGGGGCAGGATTGTGATGACATGTTGATGCAGGACTGCTGGAGTGGACACATCAGTGTTCAGTTTGAGACCTGCCTCTACACAGGTAAAGAGGGGCTGCTTTAAGTCTGTTTTGGGTTTGTCAGAGTATGTATGTCCAGCCTCACCAGCAGACTGACCTCACTTTCGCTGCTTCATGTTACACACCGAAGAGTTTCATCAGTAAATCAGGACTCAGGTCAGTTTATCGTCTGAAACATCGTCTCAGACTGCATCTACGTTACAGGGAAGTCTGTTGAGTTCTTGAAGGGCAGACGGAGACGTGCTTTTCTTATTCTGTTGTCTTGGGGCCACAGCACCCCCTCACTGGTGACACATTTCAAAACACAACAAGACCAGAATTTGGCTTTTTGTAGCTCCGAGTTTCTTGAGGCAGGGTTTATTTTTCAGTCAATATTCCTGCTGGTGCGGTTCCAGAGCTACAGTGGCTGCAAAACTTTGGGCACCCCTGGTCAAAACTTACTGTGAGTAGTTCAGCGAGTAGAAGATGAACTGATCGTCAAAAGACATGAGATTGGGGCGTCGGTGGCTTAGTGGTAGAGCAGGCGCCCCATGTACAAGGCTGTTGCCGCAGCGGCCCGGGTTTGAGTCATCCCCTTTCTCTCTCCCCCTTTCACACTTAACTGTCCTGTCCATTAAAGGCAAAAAATGCCCAAAAAAAATCTTTTAAAAAAATAAATAAATAAAATATATGAGATTAAAGATGAAACATCCTATTTCTGAACGCACCACTCACATCATCTTTATCGTTTAAAACAAGACAACAGAACTTGCTAACTAGTGCTAGCTAATGTCTGTGGAGAATTGTTTTGCCTCCAGCTAAGCCCTGCCCACAAAAAAAGCCATAGTGTTTACTAACAGTAGAAAGGTCTATGAAGGGTACAGAACTTCATGCAAAGAACACCTGTCCAACTGTTAAACACGGGGGTGGATGGATCATGCTTCGGGCTTGTGTTGCAGCCAGTGGCACGGGGAGCATTTCACAGGTAGAGCAAAGAATGAAGTCAGTTAAAGTCCAGCAAATTCTGTAAGCAAACATCACAGCATTTGTAAAAATAGCCTTAAACTGGTGGATTGTTCCCTCTGGGTTGGGAGAGAGTTGGTGCGTCAAGCGAGGGAGTTTACGTATCTTGGGGTCTTGTTCACAGTGAGGGTAGAATGAAGCATGAGGTGGATCAGCGGTGTGGTGCGGCTTCTGCAGTGATGTGGGCGCTGCATCGGACTGTTGAGGTGAAGAGGGAGCTGAGCTGGAAGGCAAAGCTTTCTATTTACTGGTCCCAACCCTCACCTGTGGTCATGAGCTCCGTGTAGTGACCAAAAGAATGAGGTCATGGATACAAGCGGCCAAAGTGAGTTTCCAATGTGGGGTGTCTGGGCTCAGCCTTAGAGATAGGGTGAGGAGCTCGGACTTCCGGAGGGAGCTCGGAGCAGAGCCGCTGCTCCTCTGCGTCAAAAGGGGTCAATTGAGGTGGTTCAGGCATCTGATCAGGATCCTCCTGGCCGCCTCCCCATTAGAGGTGATCCAGGCACGACGCACTGGTAGGAGGCCCCAGGGCAGACCCAGAACACACTGGAGGGATTTTATATCTCATCTGGCCTGGGAACACCTCGGGATCTTCCAGGAGGAGCTCGAAAGCGTTGCCGTGGAGAGGGATGTCCCAGATAAGCAGATGAAATGGCTAAAAGGATGATTACCGCCTCAATGGACTATCACAAGAGGAGCAAGCTGAAGGTTTTGCCATGGCCCTCACAGTCCCCCGACCTAAACATCATTAAAAATCTGTGGATAGACCGAAAAGACCAGTGTATGAAGACGGCCCAAAAATTGGCCCAGTTCATCTTCTACTTAGTTAACTACTCACAGTAAATTAATTATTTTCCTGGTGTGCCCAAACTTTTGCAGGCCACCGTAACTAACAGGCTAACAGCGGGGCTTCAGAGGAAATGCGTTTTGAGGAAGGGTCAGGTTCAGGAAGGTGAGCCAGAGCCACAGATAACCAGAGTCTGGCAAAGGTTCTTGTGTTTGAGTGCTTCTTGCTTACACTGTTTCCTAACCCTTTAGAAAGGTGCCAGACTCTGTGTATACCTGGCTCTGGTAAGGCTAGTAAATACAGTAAAACACAGTAGAACACAATGTAGTGAAAGTAGTAGAACCCTGTACACGATCCAGTTAAAGAGACAGATTGAAGGAACCCAGAACAACCACAGGACCACAGACATACTGACCCAGAACCAGGATTTTGGGTTCTGGTGTCACTTTAAATCCCAAAATTCCTGGATGGAGTTTGGTTTGACAGCGGTCAGAACAGAGCAGAACATTAGGGACAGGTCAGGGGTCAGAGGTCAGGTGGTGTCTGGGAACCTGGTCTGTGCACAAACTGACCAATAAAGTAACATACAAAACATGATGTCATCAGTTCACATTAATCGATCAGAAATGTTCAAAGTGCTAATTGGTCCCATCGATTAGAAGTGGGCATGGCCAGCTGAAGAAGACACCATCCTCCAACATGCTGACGTTTAAGCTCTCTTTACAATGTAATGTCTCTCTCTGTCCCTCAGTAGTGCTCCTCAGTGTGGGCAGGGTCACAGAAGAAGCGAGAGCTGCGTTTGGCGGATCGAGCCGTGAAGGGGACGGTCTTCAAAGCTGCAGGTGAGATAAAACCAAAATGGCCAATCAGACAGCAGACAGAGAACATGTGGTCTGATGTGTGTTTGTTCACCTGTTACAGCGTGTTTTAGTGTTGTATATTTACCTGTGATAATGTCCTCTATGGCGCCATCCTTCCCTTCATAAACATGGCGACTGTCTTTGCCTTGACGTTTTCGGAGCTCGGTGAGCAGCTCCTGCTGCTGCCGCTTCCCCCTGTGGGAGGGAGACTGGAGGGGAGGAGGGGGAGAACATGGAGATCTTTAGAGATCACATAAACAGACATGAGAGCCATCAGGTGAGGCACCATGAGCCGTCACATCCCCAATGTGGAGAGTCAAGAGTATGTCACATTGAGAGTCAGGAGTACGTCACGTTGAGAATCAGGAGTACGTCAGGTCGAGAATCAGGTGTACGTCACCTTGAGAGTCAAGAGTATGTCACATTGAGAGTCAGGAGTACGTCAGGTCGAGAATCGGGTGTACGTCACCTTGAGAGTCAGGAGTATGTCACTTTGAGGGTCAGGAGTACATCAAGTTGAGAGTCAGGAGTTCGTCACCTTTAGACTTAAGAGTACGTCACCTTGAGAGTCAGGAGTATGTCACTTTGAGGGTCAGGAGTACATCAAGTTGAGAGTCAGGAGTTCGTCACCTTGAGACTTAAGAGTACGTCACCTTGAGAGTCAGGAGTACGTCACCTTGAAAGTCAGGAGTTTGTCAAGGTGAGAGTCAGGAGTTCGTAGAGTTGAGAGTCAGGAGTACGTCACCTTGAGACTCAAACGTTCGTCACGTTGAGAGTCAGGAGTACATCAGATTGAGAATCAGGTGTACGTCACCTTGAGAGTCAGGAGTATGTCACTTTGAGGGTCAGGAGTACATCAAGTTGAGAGTCAGGAGTTCGTCACCTTGAGACTTAAGAGTACGTCACCTTGAGACTCAAGCGTTCGTCACGTTGAGTCAGGAGTACGTCACCTTGAGACTCAAGCGTTCGTCACGTTGAGAGTCAGGAGTTCGTCACCTTGAGACTTAAGAGTACGTCACCTTGAGACTCAAGCGTTCGTCACGTTGAGAGTCAGGAGTACGTCATCTTGAAAATCAGGAGTACGTCACATTCAGAGTCAGGTGTACAAGTTGAGAGTCAGGAGTTCGTCAAGTTGAGAGTCAGGAGTTCGTCAAGGTGAGAGTCAGGACTTCGTCAAGTTGAGACTCAGGAGTTTGTCAAAGTGAGAGTCAGGAGTTCGTCAAGGTGAGAGTCAGGAGTTCGTCAAGGTGAGAGTCAGGAGTTCGTCAAGTTGAGAGTCAGGAGTTCGTCAAGGTGAGAGTCAGGAGTTCGTCAAGTTGTTACTTTTACTCATTAAAACTAGTCAAAGGTCAGAAGTCACAGTCTCACCTTGGTCTCCTCCTCCTGCTGCTGCTCCTCCTGCTCCAGTTTCTCCAGTAACATTTGTTCCTGACGCCTCCTCTGCTCATTCTCCTCCTCCGCCAGCTGAGAACACACACATATGCAGAAACACACAATTAAATACACAACAACCTGTTCCTTTGTCGAGCTGTGTGTTCTTTTAGGTCCTGCCCTCTGCCAGTAAGGCGTTAAGACTTGTTCCAAACATAAACCCTGTGGTCCTGCTGTAGGTGGGGCTTCCCTGTAGAGGAGGTGTGTCATGTTTACTCACCCTGTATGCTTTAATGAAACGGACGAAGATGGGGAAGAAGACGGACGGCGGCATTGTCTTTGAACTCTCCCCGAAAAATTTCACCACGTCCTCAAACGCATCCTGAAGTGAACCCAAACAAAGTGATTTGTTTACGGCGTAGTTAACGTAATGCGAATCAGAAACGGGTGGAGTCTCACCTGAGCAATGCGCGCGTCCTCCTGCAGCTTGTTGAGCCGTGACTCGTGCCTGCTGATGAAGTCTTTGAGTGTGGCATTGTGCTGAACGCTGAACTCCCTCCAGGTGAGCTCCATGCCGCGCTGCAGATCCTTCACATCGGACAGCACGTTCTCCAGACTCACTGTGCACAGGTGGGGACACACGGGTGAGTGACGCAGAGTGGGAGGAGTCTGCAGCGCCCTGATTGGCTGACGGACTCACCTGCAGCAGCCTTGTCGACGTAGTGAAGCTCGTTGTAGAACAGAGACTTGGCGGGATACTTCTCTCTGACCACGTTGCTGATGTAATGAAGCAGTGTCTGTTTCCTGTCTGTCGACTTTGTCTCCAGCAGCTGAAACACAAACACACACTGTAACGAGCTGCGATCGAACCTGAGGTACTGTCGTCATATAGAAACTGTGTGTGTGTGTGTGTGTGTGTGTGTGTGTGTGTTACCAGATCTAAACTCTGCAGCTTGAATCCGTACACAGCTCCTCTCTTACTGCTGTTCATGTAGTTCCCCAGAGCCAAGATGATCTACAACATCGTCATCATCATCAACAGGTATAGTTTCACTGACACTCACTCATACTCTCATGTATACACTTAAATATATATTAATAACACTGCTCAAACACATGAAGGTCACAGTCCTAACAAGGAAGTCACAGACTGTCCAGGAGCTCACTGATGCCCTGATCCAGGTCAGGTAGGAGATCCCCCTGGACATTCTCAGGAGGTCATACAGGCACATTTTGGTTTCTGACCGTTGTTACGTCATTCTGTTCTCAACAAATTATACAGTGTACATCAGTAAAGATTTTCCACTTGAATAATTAGTTCAACAAGATATGACGGATGATTTAAGTGTTCCTAATTTTTTGAGCAGTGTATAAACAGGTGATCATGAACACATTGATGTTTAACCTCAGACTGACCTCGAGGATCTTCTTGAGCTTCTGAGATGATTTTATAGAAACTGAAGCAGCGATGATGGCGTGGAGTTGCTGAGAGACAAGAGGACAACACAGTGAGACAGGTCACATCTGTCTGTCTGTGTCTACCTGTCTGTCTCTACCTGTCTGTGTCTACCAGTCTGTCTCTACCAGTCTGTCTCTCCCTGTCTGTGTCTACCTGTCTGTCTCTACCAGTCTGTCTCTCCCTGTCTGTCTCTCCCTGACTGTCTCTACCAGTCTGTGTCTACCAGTCTGTCTCTCCTTGTCTGTCTCTACCAGTCTGTCTCTCCCTGTCTGTCTCTACCAGTCTGTCTCTTCCTGTCTGTCTCTACCAGTCTGTCTCTCCCTGTCTGTCTCTACCAGTCTGTTTCTACCAGTCTGTCTCTCCCTGTCTGTCTCTACCAGTCTGTCTCTCCCTGACTGTCTCTACCAGTCTGTCTCTCCCTGTCTGTCTCTCCCTGACTGTCTCTACCAGTCTGTCTCTCCTTGTCTGTCTCTACCAGTCTGTCTCTACCAGTCTGTCTCTACCAGTCTGTCTCTTCCTGTCTGTCTCTACCAGTCTGTGTCTACCAGTCTGTCTCTCCCTGTCTGTCTCTACCAGTCTGTCTCTCCCTGTCTGTCTCTACCAGTCTGTCTCTCCTTGTCTGTCTCTACCAGTCCGTCTCTCCCTGTCTGTGTCTACCCGTCTGTCTCTACCTGTCTGTCTTACCGGAGTTAACATCTGGACGTTGTCGGTGAAGTTGCCCATAAAGGTCATGATGGACATGCGCTGACTGAGTCTTTCAATGCGGCTGAACTGCATCATGAATCGGTCTTCGTCGCTCAGAGCCTCCAGAGGTTTTCTGTCCCTTTCGTACTGCCGTAGAAGTTTGACCTCGGCCTCTGTGGGCAGGAAACGCATCAGACACTCCACAAAATCGACCCGAACCGTCCGCAGGTCGAACCTGCAGAGACACAGAGTGACCTTTTACTGGTCGTTCCTGGTGGTGGTGATCACACCTTTGTCAGTGGTACCGGTGGTGCTGGTGGACATACATGTGGATGGCACGACAGATGACCTCTGACCCCTGACCAGCCTTCCTCAAAGTGATGGCCAGGTTTTTTGCTCTGTTGGCCTCCAGCAGAGACACTTTGGACGGAGCTTTCTGAGGAAGCTTCTGTCTGGACAGAGTCAGGTCCACCGCCGGACCCTGAGCCTTTGTCTTAAACAGCTCCTCAAACTCTTCCACGTTCAGCTCCTGAGAGACAGACAGAGACAGACAGAGACAGATGGAGACAGACAGACAGACAGACAGACGGAGACAGAGATAGAGACAGACAGGGACAGATGGAGAGAGACAGATAGTTAAACAGTTCCTCAGTCTCCTTCAGTCAGGTGTTTTGGCACAAACGTCCACTTGGACTCAAGGATGATCTCATAGAATTTGGTTGCCAAAGATCAAGATCACTGTGACCTGGTTTGTTGATACTCTTGAGCATAATATCCTTGAGGGATCAAGAACACTTTGAGGGAATTTCTTAAAAATTGGCACAATCGTCCACTTGGACTCAACAATGAACTGCTTAGATTTTGGTGGTTGTAGGTCAAAGGTCAAGATACTGTGACCTCTTCTTTCTCATCCTCATGAATACAATATCTCAAGAACACCTTGACGGAATGTCTTCAAATTCAGCACAAATGTCCACTTGGACTCAGAAATGAACTGGTAAGAATTTGGTTGTCAAAGGTCAAGGTCACTGTGACTTTGCATCTGTCTCATTGTTGTGAAGATGATATCCTAAGAAGGTTTTAAGTGAATTTCCTCAAAATTGGCACAAATGTCCAGTTTGATTGAGGAATAAATTGATTGGAGTTTGGTGGAAGTAGGTCAAAGGTCAAGGTCACTGTGACCTCATTCTTCTCATTCTAATGAATACAATTTTGCACAAGCATCCACTTAGACTCAACAATGAACTGATTCAATCTTGGTAGTTGTAGGTCAAAAATCAAGGTCACTGTGACTACATTTGGCCCATTTTTGTGAATGCAGTATCTCAAGAACACCTTCAGGGAATTTCCTCAGATTTGGAATAAATGTCCACTTGAACTCAAGAATGAGCTGATTAGATTTTGGTTGTCAAAGGTCAAGGTTGCTGTGACCTCTTCTTTCTCATTCTCATGAACGTGATGTCTCAAGAATACCTTGAGGAAATGTCTTCAAATTTGGCACAAACGTCCACTTGGACTCAATGATGAACTAACTAAAATGGGTGTTTGTGTCACCTGCAGGATGGCCTCGTCGTCGATGTCGTTGAAGACGGTCCCGTTGATCTGACTCGGCTTCAGGGCGACCCAGTTCAACACCGGCATCCTGAACTTAGTCTGGATCGGCTTCTTGATCTTCACGGCTGCACAGCAGCAACAGAGATTGGTGAGCAGGGAGACAGGACTTCAGTTTCACTTTGAGATGGATCAAAGACTACAGGTGTGTTTTCACTCTGGGTTTTTACTGTGTGCAGAACATGGAGGGATGCAGCGGAATGGAGAAGGAGCTAAAGGAAGGATGGTGATGATGATGGAGTAATGTGAAGATGTTTCAATGTAAAGTGTAAGTAAACGTACAGAATAACTTGAGAGGACCCTCTGTCAGCAAGGTGAGAGAAAAAACAACACATCAGTATCATGAAACTCAGATTATATTACACATTTACAATGACAACTGAGAATCCTGGTTTCTGATTGGCTGGGAGGTTTGGATTCACCTTTAATAACACAGTGACCTCTGAAGACACTACAGGTGAGTGGGGTAAAGATTTTTACTGATATCACCATGAAACTTCCTCAGTTTCCAGAGCAGAAATCTGAACATTGGATAAAGTCAGGTTAAAAATTCTTGTTTCTCATATTAAATGTCTCAACAAAGTGAATTTTGGATATCTCTTTATATCACTCCATAAATCAGAAAATACTGCTAAAAGCCATAAAAAAATCTATTTTTGCCAGGTTTTTATAGAATAAAAAGTTCTGTAAATCAGGTTGTGAATGCTACATAAATAAACCCCTCAGTAAAAACTTTTAGAACACAGACAGGAATAAAACTGGAAAATTTGATGAAAGTAAGTTCTACTGAAGTTGAGATTTTTGGCTCAGAGTTTTAAAAAAACAACCTTTCTAAACATTTTTAGACCAAAAATGAGACAATAGGGTAAAATTTTTAATAGATATCACCATGAAACTTTGAGTTTCATGGTGATATGGTTTCAAACTTTAAGTTGAGTACTTACAGTAGTCAATTATTGTTTTCTGAAATGTTATGTTTAAATATGCCAATGATGCATAATCTAGTTAAATATGGGCTATTTGCTTGTTACATTTCCAGAATGTAAATCTGAACGTTGGATAAAGTCAGGTTCAATATTCTTGTTTCACTTTGTTGAGATATGAGCGTAAAATTTTTAACAAAAGGAATTTTGGATATCTCTTTTAATCAGTCCATGGATCATAAAATACTGTACTCGCCATGTTTTTAGGAAAGAAAGTTCTATAAATCAAGCTGTGAATGATACATAAACAAACCCCTCTGTTTACACCCCCCCCCCCCCCCGAAAACCCTCAGAACATAGATATGAATAAAAGTGGAAAATTTGATGTATATAATAATAATTCCAACATTTTTAGATGAGATAAAAAATAATAGGGTAAACATTTCAACTGGCAGATATCACCATGGAACTTCCCCAGTTCCCAAGAAATCATTTTTTGTAATACAAGTTTTACATTTTATGTTTAAATATGCATTTTTTGTGTAGAAAATCTGAACTAAAATAAACCTAAAAATGTTTTTGGATGTTTTCTTCCACGTAGTCTAAAAGAAGAAATTCTATGGAGGCACACTACTCCAAAATCTGAAAATCGACCAGTGCATGACAAACATTTTTATCTGGGGTGTCTCGCTTGTTAGTTCAGATTCACCAAAGTCACACAATAACACAAATGAACTAAGTGATGAAGGCAGCGGTAGACTGACAGCTCCCGTGTTTTGTCAGTGGAGTCTGGCTTTAAAGGGAGCTGAGATTATCTTTGATTTTCCATTCAGTGTTTTATCGGAAAGCAGCGTCTGTGAAGTTCTGAGCGCTCGTCTTGATAAATCAGACTTGGATCAAACTGCAGGAGTTGTGTATGAATGTTCCCCCTTTTTTGGATTCTTCATTCACCATGGAGGCGTGAGAGATAAACTTTTTCATAAATTCAACATAACGTGGTGAGTAACTGATATACAAATACATTTAGGGAGATGAAGTATTCCTTTATGTCACATTTTAAACGCTGGACTTCAAACGGAACATTGAATATTTTCCTCACCGCCTGTGAACACATCATTTCAGCCAGCCTCACCTGCGAGTCCAGAGTTAAAGATGACTGTGGGCGACCCCCCTGTACCTGGGAGAGGCGGGGCTACAGGGGGAGGAGGGGGGGGCATGGGGACAGAGGAGGAGAGCTCGCTGGTCCGACATGGAGGAGGAGGTGGAGGAGGGGGAGGAGGAGGAGCAGGGGGAGGAGGTGCAGGGTACGACCCGTTGGACACTTTAAAGACAAAGAGAAGAAAGAAAACAGGTCAGTGTCGTACTCAAAGTGGATCCTTCACTGTCTGGTGGAACTGAAACTCACCTGTGCCCGGCATCGGTGGTGGAGGAGGGGGTGGGGGAGGGGCCGGCATCCCTGGAGCTCCGCCCATCCCTGGTCCCATGCTGTGATAGGCTACGGTCTCAGGACTGTCGAAATCAATCAGGTAATCAATCAGAATCAATCATCACACATTTAAAGAAACATTTTTTTCTTATTGGACACTGATTTGTGGTAAATTGGATTTTTATATCTCATCCATGATCAAATTATAGAAATATGTTTGTAACTAACGCACAAAGCCCGACCCTCGTCAGAGGAACGTTATACTTAAAGCTGCATTAATCATTTTTGGCCAGTTGGGGGTGACAGAACTCAACCTCTGAGATATTGTCCCGTTAGAGTCAGCCACCAGTTTTCCATGTACACATCCAGCAGATGCAGTGCAACATGATCATCACATTAACTGTGTGTAGCTGTGTTTATTTTTTATAGTGTTAATAATAATGACTTATGGGGTTCATCTGTGTTCTATTCTTGGTCCTCTATAATTTATTCTTTTACAGTGTTAACACTGACTGTAGAAAAAATTATAAATGACGTTCTTGGTCATTTATAATTTATTCTGTCACTGTGTTAATAACGACTAATTCCTCAGGGTTCCTTCCTCGATCCTTTATAATTTTTTCTTTTAAAGTGATAAAACTGACTTTAGGGGTCTTTCGAGGTTCTCTTCTTGGTGCTTTATAATCTGTTCCTTTACTGCGTTAATAA